>NC_000087.7:75998734-76128734 GCF_000001635.26 Mus musculus
AGATGGAGTAGCCATTCTAATATAGAATAAAATCAATTTCCAACCCAAAGATATCAAAAAAGACAAGAGGGACAATTAATGCTCATGAAAGGTAAAATCTTCCAAGATGAACCCTCTATTCTGAATATCTATGCTCCAAATGCAAAGGCATCCACATTCATTAAAGAAACTTTAGTAAAGCTCAAATCACTCATTGCACTGCCCACCATAATAGTGGGAAACTTCAATAACCCACTCTTATCAATAGAAAGATCCTGGAAATAGACTCTAAACAGAGATACATTGAAGATAATAGAAGTTATGAAACAAATGGATTTAATAGATATCTACAGAACATTTACCCTAAAACAAAAGGATATAACTTCTTCTCAAAACACCATGGTATCTTCTCCACAATAGAACATATAATCAGTCACAAAACAGGACTCAAAAAAATATTGAAAGTATCCCATACACCCTATCACATCACCATGGAAGAAGGCTGATCTTCAATAACCACATAAATAATAGAAAGCCAACATTCACGTGAAAACTGAACAACACTCTACTCAATGATAACTTGGTCAAGGAAGAAATAAAGAAGAACTTAAACACTTTTTAGAGTTTAATGAAAATGAAGGGACAATATACACAAACTTATGGGACACAATGAATGTAGTCCCACAAAGAAAACCAACAGCTCTGAATGCCACCACAAAAAAACCAGACAGAGCACACACTAAGAGCTTGACAGCACACCTAAAAGCTCTAGAACAAAAGGAGGCAAATTTACAAGGGGGAGTAGATAGCAGAAAATAATCAAACTCGGGGCTGGAATCAACCAGTGGGAACAAAAAGAACTATTCAAAGTATCAACCAAACCAGGAGCCTGTTCTTTGAAAATAGTATCAAGATAGATAAACTCTTAGCAAGACGAACTACAGGGCACAGGGATAGTATCCTAAATAACAAGATTAGAAATGAAAAGGGAGACATAAGACCAGAACTTGTGGAAAACCTAGGCATCATCAGATACTACTACAAAAGGCTATACTAAACAAAACTGGAAAACTTGAACAAAATGGACAATTTTCTAGACAGAAATCAGATACCAAAGTTAAATCCAGATCAGAATAAAGATCTAAACAGCCCCATACCCCCTATAGAAATAGAAGCAGTCACTATTAATCTCCCAACCAAATAATGCCCAGGACAGCCCACATGGGTTTAGTGCAGAGTTCTATCAGACCTTCAAAAAAGAACTAATTCCAACTGTCCCGAAACTATTCCATAAAATAGAAACTGAAGGTACTCTATTCAACTAATTCTATAGAAGCCAAAATTACTTTGATAACTAAACCACATAAATTCCCAACAAAATAGAAGACTTCAGACCAATTTCCCTTATGAATATCGATGCAAAAATATTTAATAAAGTCCATGCAAACTGAATCCAAGAACATATCACAAAAATCATCAATAATGATCAAGTAGGCTTCATCCTAGGGATTTAGGGATGGTTTAATATAAGGAAACACATCAACGTAATCCACTACATAAGAAACTCAAAAACAAAAACCACATAATCATCTCGTTATATGCTGAGAAATCATTTAAACAAATCCAACACCCATTCATGATAAAAATCAAGGAAAGATCAGGAATTCAAGGCCCATACTTAAACATAATAAAAGCAATATATAGCAAACCAGTAGTCAACATCAAACTAAATGGAGAGAAACTAAAACCAATCCGACTAAAATCAGGGACTAGACAAGACTGTCCACTTTCTTCCTATCTGTTCAATATAGCACTTGAAATCCTAGCCAGAGCAATTGGACAACAGAAGTACATCAAGGGAACACCGTGGTCCCTTGCCAGGGGTGTCTCTGGACACCCCCAAGGACACACACAGGATCCACCACGGGATCCTAAGACCTCTGGTGAGTGGAACACAGCACCTGGTCCAATCCAATCGCACAGGACCCGAGACTGCACATTATTATTATGCATATCAGATAGGCATGTGTGCGTGTGTGTGTGTGTGTGTGTGTGTGTGTGTGTTTATGTGTGTGTGTGTGTGTGTGTGTGTGTGTTTATGTGTGTGTGTGTGTGTGTGTGTGTGTGCATATTAACGTGTAGGTATGTAGCACTTGTGACTAGAGGAATGCAATCATGCAGTATCTTTCTTTATGTCTCTCTACCATTTTCCTATGATGCAGTGTGTTGATTAGAATATCTTTTGCCCATGGGATGTGGCACTATTACAAGGTGTTGGCTTGTTTGAGGAAGTGTATCATTGTGTAGGCTTGCTTTTATGTAGTGCACAATCTCTGCTCAGTGACGAAAATCGATCCTCTTCCTTGCTACCTATGGCCACAAACTTCCTCCTGGTTGCCTTCAGACTAAGATATAGACCAATTAGTTCCTTCCCCAGCACCGACTCTTCCTGGATGCTGCCATTCTTCCTATCAAGATAATAATATACTGACCCTCTGAAACTGTAAGACAACATCAATTAAATTTTCCCTATAAGTGTTTCTTGAGTCATGATGTAGCTTCACATCAATGAAACCCTATTGAACATAGGCAGTATGTTAGCCTGATTTTTAATGCTTACAAGATAATTGCAACCAGCATGCAAGCACAAAGTAAAGATGATGAATGGGTTTCTTTATTTTTTGAAATTCTGTATTTTGAATGAATGTGGGGATTGGGAAAATTAGAAAGTTATGGGAAGGAGAAAGAGAGGATGCAAAGACATTTTGGGCTCCTGCAACTTGCTTTTGCATTCAATATTTCTATTTTAAAACAACACTAACAACTAAAACAACCAACGACAGGGCATCCATACAACAGATTCACAGAGAAGACACCAAAGGTCATTACATTCTTGTAAATCATTTTCCAGCTAATGTCTGGTGTATTGAGCCTAAAGATTTTACTGTCAAACCCTGATGATCAATCACTAGATTGGATCCCCTAACACAATGATGAATGACACTGTGGTCAATAGGACAGTTAACATGTATAAATACATCGTTTTTTACAGTGTCATTTTGAATTGTTACTGTATATCCCAGTTTTTTGCATTTTATCTCCATTAGTGTGTTGTTTTCAGCCCTCACTTGCTACATAGAAAACAGAATCTTTTACACTATATTTAATTTAGGGTGCACAATGGAACCTAAAGACTAATTCAGTCCATATCATTGTAGAGCTCTCTGTTCTCTTTCCAAAATTGAAATTAAACTGTTTTCAAAAATATTTTGCATTTGCTTGGCTTAGTTTAATTAAGATGGGGGGGGGTCATATCTCCCACAGTCCCAGTTGTCTAAAACTGGGAAAACTGTCTAGAAATGTTGTGGAACCTTTGTGACTGTGCCCCAGCAAAAGTAGATCACTGGGACAAGGAGGGAGCTGGCTGGTTCTGAACTAAATCTTGGATTCTAAATCCAACCAAATGTAGAAGGGCCCATTCAGGCTCTCAATGCCAAAGATCAACTTGTTGTTTCCTCCTATGCTGTCCTTATCATGACAGTCTGTCCCCATGTTTGCCATATACATCTCTTCCTGTACATTGATTGTGTCAGTTTTGACAACTTGACTAAAAAAAAAAAGTATTGTAAGTATACATATGTCTCTCCACCTCTCCCCCTGCCCCTTCCCCTCTCGTGTATGTGGGTATTGTGTCATATAGATTGCTGTCAATTTTGTCTACATGTATTATTTTAATGTGTGTGTGGAATGTTTTTTCATATTTAAAATTATTCTCACTTTTCATAATTTTCAGCGCAATCTTCACTTTTAGAGAGATAAGCTTCCAAATGGCTTTTTCTCTGGAACTCAATACATTGGAATGCTCCATAGCTTTATGACCTGAGTGAGAATTGTCAATAGGTTCTCAGTGATGCTGGGGGACCAAACTTAAGATCTGTGTAAAAGCTAGAGGAGCCTCTGAGTTCTTTGAGCCCTGCATTTGGAGAATAACTACAAATTGTTTGTACAGTTGGCTCCAGCATAGAGACTCTTTTTTTTTTTAAATTGTTTTCTCTTTCTCACTAGATGCCATGCATTGGAAAGTCATTCGACATGGAAACTACTGACCATATTGAATGGTGGAGAAAGGAGATTCACAGTAAATTATAAATGAAAAAAACAAAAGTTACAGCCCTATAACTGATACTCCCACAGCTAAAGCTGTGTGGAAGCATGCAGAATGTTGCAGGACTTGCAAAATTTGTTTGGATCTCATTCCTCCTCAATGCTCACATAATTTAGTACTTAATATCCTTGTAATTTCATAGATATATTTTTGTAAATACTTCTTAATTAAGTTGTGTAAATGTGTGTATCTCTGTGAATGTCTCTGTGCATGTCTCTCTTTATATGTATATTTTTCTCTGTCTCTGTGCCTACTTGTGTGTCTCTGTGTGAATGTTTATGTGCACGACTCTCTCTGTGTGTCTGTGTTTCTCTGTCTGTGTCTGCCTAACTATACCTCTCATCTCTTCTCATTTCTTCTCCATGTTCTCCTTCTCCTCCTTCTACTTCTTCTCCTTCTTTGCCTTCTCCTTCTCTTTTCTCCTCCTCTTCCTCCTCCTCCTCCTCCTCTTTCTTCTTTTTTTCTTCTACTTTTCTTTCTTCTTTCTTCTTTCTTCTCCTTCTTTCTTCTTCCTTCTCAATCTTCTTCTCCTCTCCCTCTTTCTTCTTTTAGTTCTTCTTCCACATCTTCTTCTACTTCTTCTCCTTCCCCATCTCTTCCTCCTCTCTCCTTCTTCTTCTCTCCTTCTCTCCTCCTTATTTCACCTTCTCCTTTTCTCCTTCTCCTCCCGTCCTGCTCCTTCTTTTTCATTTTCCTCTTCTTTTTTTTTGTTCTTCTTCCATCTCTTTCTCCTTGTCATCCTGCTCCACCCCTTCCTCTTCCCTTCCTTCTTCTGTTCTTCCTCTCCATATTCTTCTCCTTCTACTTTCCCTTCTCATTCTCTTTCTTTTTCTCCTTCTACTTTTTTCTCTATCTCACCCTCCCTCCTAACACTTACTCTCCCCTCCCTGATGCATTCACAGACTCTCCTCCAGTACTATTGGTCATTTGAATTTTGTCTTGAGAAGCTATGAATACAAGGATGGTCTCCTGAGGCATTCCCTGTTGCTGATCTTTTCCATATGAGTCTTTTCAATTGTCCTTTCACTGTTTTACAGATTTCTTCTAGATCATTTTACCAAACCCAACCTCCATGCCTTGATTTCATATGGTGGAAGTCTCCAGAGTTTCAAACTCACATCGTCTGTGCTGTTGTTTTGCTGAGAAACCACAAACTCTGGATGCTAGAGTTAAATTTGATCATTGAGCTTGGGGCATTGGGCTATGTACCAAATGCCTGGTCTCCAGTCATGCTGAAGTCCTTAAACCTGATGAAACCTAATGGGTCGTAATTTTCACCTACATGGGAAGGAAGGCATTTCCTCAGTACTTCTGGAACACTGGCCCCTGGTGAATTTACCCAACCCACAGGCACCCCTGCTCAGGATAGGGTAATGGCTAGAAGTTATATACAAAATGACCAAAGCTTCTGATCTTCAGGTTAGATTCCTTCCAGTTACCTAGCAACAGCAAGATAGCAAGCCCAATATATGAGAGGCTACTTGGCCCTACCTCAGTGTCTCCCTCTTTCTCTCTTTCTCTCTTTCTCTCTATCTCTCTTTTCTCTCTCTCTCTCTCTCCCTCCCTCCCTCCCTCTCTCCCTCCCTCCCTCCCTCCCTCCCTCCCTCCCTCTGTCTCTGTCTCTGTCTCTGTCTCTGTCTCTCTCTCTCTCTCTCTCTCTCTCTCTCTCTCTCTCTACTTTTACAATCCTTACTCTCTCTAAGCTTTCACCTCTTTCTCAAAGCTTTAACCTTTCTTACTCTCTAACTTGCTTCCTGTCCTTCCTTCTATGTCTTTCCACATTTCTCATCAGCTACTCATGTCACTCATGTTCCATTTTCTCATGCTCCTTTTTCTTCATTGGTCTTCCTAACAGAAAAAAATGTAGCCTTACAACAAATCACTTTTGGAATTGTATTCATGGTGTCTGTTTCCACATTGCTTGCCAAAACAATCATTGTAGTTTGGCTTTCATAATCACAGAACCTGGAAGAGGTTTAAGGAACCTCCTTTTATCAGGTTCAATGAAATACATCCTTCTGATATGTTCCATATCAATGTATTCTGTGGGTAATCTGGCTCTCAGTTTCTCCTCCTTTTGTTGATATTGATATTTGTTGATATTGATGATAATGATAATCATTTTGTGCAACAAGGGTTCAGTTACTGCATTCTACTGAATTTTGGGATACTTGACCTGCCTTGCCCTTGGAAGCTTCACTGTGGATTTCGTGGCAAAGAATTTTCCTGAAACATTTAATGAAGCCAAGTTCCTGACCTTTGTCGTGCTAGGATTCTGCAGTGTTTATGTCACCTTCCTCCATGACTCACATAGGACTAAGGGCATGGTCATGGCTGCTGTAGAGGTCTTCTCAATCTTGGCATCCAGTGCAGTGATGCTTGGATGCATCTTTACACCCAAGATCTACATCATTGAAATAAGACCAGACTTGAATTCTATCCAAGGTGTCAGATAGAAGTCAGATATCTGAACACATAGCTCAGGAATACTGTCAAATATTAATTTGGTACATCTCTTTAAATTATTGACTTACACTGCATTTATCTTGTTTTGGAATAATTCACATTTATTCATCCAGTGATGTCTAGAAATATTTATCCACCAATCTAATGCACATTCTCCATAAAATCTTTACTCATTTACTTTCGTTTTTCCTTTGGAAGAAATAAAGTTCTCAAATTTTTATTTCAATGTTATTCATCATTTTTTTTTCATGAAGATTTCTGTCCTGCTATTTTCCAATTAAATTGGATTTGGCAATTGAATCTATGACCTTGCATAGAAATTAAGTCCCAGGTCAAATAGGGCTATAAATAAAAGTATCAGAGAAAAAAAATCAACCTAAAGAATCAACAAATATGAAATAAGAACACTTTTTCTTATTTCCAGTAGGAATATATTCATGAGAGAAGACTCTCTGTTTTTTTCAGTGTTCTCCAAAATATGGCTCTGTATTCTAAGGTGAAATCATTCTTTTTTTTTTTTTCTGCTTTCAAATATACACATATCTTATCCAACAATTGACAGAATTTGGGGAACCCTGTTTTTGAAATAAGGAGCTAGTTGGAAGAAGCTGAGGAGTGTGACCAATAGAATGACTAACATCACTGTCAGCTACTCTGGACAACTAAGATCTCTTAGATAATATGCCACTAACTAGGCAGCATACACCAGCGGATATGAGACCCTGACACATATACAGAAAGGATTGCCTGACCTGGCCTCAATGGAAGAAGATACACCTAAACACCAGAGAAAGTTGAGGTCCTAGGCATTGGGAATATGTGGGGGTTGGGATGTGTGGATATCCTATTGCTGATGAGGGCAGAGGTATGTGATGAGGAAGTCAGGGTGCAGGCTGAGACTGGGATAACTACTCCACTGTAAAAATATGATAAAGGAATGTAAACAAAAACAGAATAAAATAAAGAAAGTTTGTAAATATGTCAACAAGCAATTATCATTTTGTTAGGAAAGAAAATGTTAAAACTGATATTATCGTGTATTCAATTTTTATGATAATCTGGCCTCATTTTCCGGATCAGATTGAGGTCCTGGACTCCGAAAATTCTAAATAGATGAAAATGGAGGCAACATTTTGATTTTACTACATCCTAGAAAATAACATTTCCAAAAAGATAAGTGTATGTTTGCAGCTACACTAAATCCTTCACATTCATCCATCAACAGCATGAGAATTTGGTCTAAAATGCATCATCATTTAAAAAAAATGTCTCTTCATGTTAGTCTCCACAGAAACATCCCTTTAAGGAATACATCCTGCATTAAAATCCACATTTTACTCATTGAAACTGGATTGAAGATGTCATGTTTGCAAAGAACGTCTTGATACTCAAACTGCAGTTTAAGGGACACAAAAACAGTTATGAAATAGCAGACGACGATAGAGGAACAGAACTCAGATATTCAGCATTGGCAGAACATTCTCTGAACAGTTTCCAAAATAGTCCTGGATCCTTAAAAATCTTAATACTTGCTTTCCATGAATGCATTTTTATAGAGAAAAAGGAAATAAAACCCTTGAACACACCACTCTCCACTAATATTCCACAATTCAGTGCAATTGCAATAACTTTTGTCTTTTTTTTTCTTTCTTTATAATTATTTCTATTTACAGTCCAGATTTTATTCCCCACCCTATCTACCCTCCAATTGTTCCACATCGCATACCTCCTTCACACCTCATACTCTCCACAAAAATGTCTCCACACCTCACCTCTAAACTACCAGAAATCTAAACCCCCTGGAACTTCCATTCTCTTGAAAATTAGGTGCATCTATTCAGATGGAACACACACCCAGCAATCCTCTTCTGTATGTGTGCTTGAGGCCTCATATCAGCAGGCATATTTTGTCTCCTTGGTTGTCCAGAGTTTTAGACATCTTGGGGGAGCAAGTTAATTGAGACTGTTGGTCCTTCTACAGGGCTGCCCTCCTCTTCACCATCTTTTAATCTTAGTTAATTCAACAATAGTGTTCAACTGCTTCAAGACATTGGTTGGGTGCAAGTGTTTGCATCTGACTCTTTCAGCTGCTAGTTGGGTCAGGAACATTTCTTAAACTTGTTGCAATGGGCATAATACCTAGTGAATGGGGTAAACTTGCTGAACATATACAATCTGTTGGACCAATCCTGCTTGATTGTAGTTAGTTTTTCTTGACATGATCATTTACCAATATCAAATTTACTATACAACAGTAAAGTTTACATCTCACAGAGATAGCATTTGTGAATGAGAAAGTAGATAACTGATCCTAAGTCCAGTAAAATCAGGCGGTAGGATTTACTAGTATAGAAATGGAGTGGGTGAATTGATGGGACAGCACAGGTTCGGAGGCAGGTGAGGTGGTCAGATGAGGGATTTCCAGGGGGAAATCTAAAACAGGAGATAACATGGGATATGAAATTAAACAATATAACCAAGACAAAAATGAAGAGAAAATGGAACAAACCTTTCTATATTCAGCAATAGGATTACTGATATTTATTAAAATGTATCAAGAGTTTCTAATATATGAAGAGTGATATAAATTAGATTGAAGTAGACAAAAAAGTCAGATTCATTTGATTATATGTAAAGGTGATCATCATTATGAAACTGAAATCTTGCTGTGCACAAATATCATATATCATATTTGTTTAACAGATGGATATGTGTATATATGTATTATATGTATATGCTTATAAGTGTTATATTATATATAATATATATGTATGTGTGTGTATCATTGTGTATTTATTATAACTATCTATCTATCTATCTATCTATCTATCTATCTATCTATCTATCTATCTATCTAATCTATAGATAAATAGATAGATATATCTATATCCTTTATGCAATTAGGCTGCAAATTTTCGTTCTCTTTGTTGTTATTGATGTACACTTAGAACAGGCCCATATCCTAGAGTGCACCAATGTTACTGCCATTTACTGTCTCTTGCAATACCAGGTCTACCTTGTGTTAGAGATATACACAGTGACATTTTGGTTAGAAATCTCCCTGGCATATTCAAGTAAGCCATTTTCTTGACTTTCAGCATATTTTTTTTCCAAGATGGCACATAGGGTAAGGACATGGAGGCTAATAAGGTCTTCAACATATTGTCATTCCATGCACACCTGAGAGTGTGCACCTTTATCCCCCATGTACTTTGCAGTTTTGTTAAGATCAGAGAAAAATTCTGTTCAAGGTTTAATGAAAAAAAATCTCTAATAATATATATTATATATTGTAACTGAGAAATATAATTTTGGTTCTGAGGTACCTATTTTCCTTCAGGAAATTTGCATTAGGCAGTATTTCACAGAGTTTCTTCTAATGATTGCGTGTAACAGAAATAAACAAAGCTAAACCAAACCAAAGCAAAAGAAGCAACCTCTTCTATACATTGTCTCATCTTCTACTGATTCACCAGGTTTTAAAAGCCATGCTCTTGGGTGTAACAACAGATTTAAAGTGTCCTTTCCCTACTCCGATTCAGAATAACAATTTGCAGATGACATTAAAATATCATCCCCTTTGTAGAAGAGAAGATAAGAGAATCATTAGTCATACTGAGTGTTAGAGGAATAGATATTGAGAGAGACAGACAGAGAGAGAGAGAGAAAGAGAGAGAGAGAGAGAGAGACAGACAGAGACAGAGACAGAGACAGAGACAGATACAGAGAGACAGAGAGAGAGAGACAAAGAGACAGAGAGAGACAGAGACAGAGATGGACAGAGACAGAGACAGAGATAGAGAAAGAGAGTGGAATATTGCATCACGTAGAACACAATATTGAAGAGCACTGCCAGAAAATTCAGGTAATTATATCATGCATTGCTTTTTCAGAAGACCTGCTTGCAGTCCACGAACTCTGCTGGCTTCTGAATTCACATAATTGTAATGTGAATACTAGCATGAATGCACTTCTGAAGACCTAATGAGCAGTTGAAACAATCAGATGCATATGTCTGCAACCAACCAATGGACAGAATCTGCTGAACCATTGGGGAATTGGAGAAAGACTGAAGGAGGCTGAAGAGGAGAGTATCCCTTTAGGAGGACCTGCTGTCTCAATTATTCTGGACCAGAATTCTCCCAAATGATAGACCACCAAACAGGAAGCATATACCAACTATTAGATTATCCCCAAAATATACACTGAAAAAAAATTTGATCTCTGTTCAATCAGAGATGATGCACTGAGGTCTCAAGAGGCTAGAGGCCCCTGGGTGTTTAGAGATCAGGTGGCTTGGGGACATGCTCTTGGATACAGTGGATGGTCAGTAGATATGGGATGTGTAATAATAAGAAGGTGGACAGGGTTGAGTGAATGAATGAATGAATTAAAATAGAATAATGCCAAGTAATCACATCCCCTATACTCCAAATCTGGAATCCGAATGAAGGAAACTCACATTCTCTTTAATAGTTGTGTAGTACTCCATTGTGTAAATGTAACACATTTTCTGTATCCATTCCTCTGTTGAGGGGCATCTGGGTTCTTTCCAGCTTCTGGCTATTATAAATAGGGCTGCTATGAACATAGTGGAGCATATGTCCTTTTTACCGGTTGGGACATCTTCTGGATATATGCCCAGAAGAGGTATTGCTGGATCTTCTGGTGGTAATATGTCTAATTTTCTGAGGAACCGCCAGACTGATTTCCAGAGTGGTTGTACAAGCTTGCAATCCCACCAACAATGTAGGAATGTTCCTCTTTCTCCACATCCTCACCAGCATCTGCTGTCACCTGAATTATTCATCTTAGCCATTCTGACTGGTGTGAAGGTGGAATCTCAGCGTTGTTTTGATTTGCATTTCCCTAATGATTAAGGATGTTGAACATTTTTTCAGGTGCTTCTCTGCCATTCGGTATTCCTCTGGTGAGAACTTTTTTTTTTTTTTTTTTTAAGTTTTAACTATTTTTATTCAACATGAAACAGAACAACAGTTGTTCAGACAACAAAACAAAAACAGACACGAATTGACACATGGAAAGACTGGTGCATTAAACACAGACAATACAGAGAGGGTAGAGAACTTGATGTAACCAGAATTATGGATGTCTCCTGTATGGGGCAAAGAGAAACAGTACATCTCCAAATTTCCTTCTGTTCCTGGGAGAGCTCCAAAATCCTTTTTTCCTCTCTCTTGGTCTCTCTTTCTCATGTCATTTGTATATCTAGCATCTCCCACTCACCACCCACTTTTGTATTTTACACTTTTTATGTGATTTTATTATTTTAAGCTTTTAAAAGAATGTATTTTTTGTTTGAGTTGCCTTATTCTGTGCTCTAGTTCACATTCATGTCTGCCTTTGATTTTATTACTTCTTACTATAACTTTTATTTTTAAAGTTTTATTTTTTTTCAAGGACTTAAAGAGCAACCTTAGGTTATATATTTCAGAATTTTATGATATATATATTTTCTTTTTTTTTTCTTTTCCATTTTTTATTAGGTATTTAGCTCATTTACATTTCCAATGCTATACCAAAAGTCCCCCATAGCCACCAACCCCAACTCCCCTACCCACCCACTCCCCCTTTTTGGCCCTGGCGTTCCCCTGTACTGGGGCATATTCTTTGTTTAGTTCTGAGCCCCATTTTTAGTGGGGTTATTTGAATATATGGAGTCTACCTTCTTGAGTTCTTTATATGTATTGGATATTAGTCCCCTTACCGATTTGGGATAGGTAAAGATCCTTTCCCAATCTGTTTGTGGTCTTTTTGTCATATTGAAGGCATCTTTTGCCTTGCAGAAGCTTTGCAATTTTATGAGGTCCCATTTATCGATTCTCCATCTTACAGCACAAGCCATTGCTGTTCTATTCAGGAATTTTTCCCCTGTACCCATATCTTCGAGGCTTTTCCCTTCTTTCCCCTCTATTAGTATCAATGTCTCTGGTTTTATGTGGAGTTCTTTAATCCAATTAGATTTGACCTTAGTACAAGGAGATAGAAATGGATCAATTCGCAATCGTCAACATGATAACAGCCAGTTGTGCCAGTACCATTTGTTGAAAATGCTGTCTTTTTTCCACTGGATGGTTTTAGATTGCTTGTCAAAGATCAAGTGACCATAGGTGTGTGGGTTTTTCTTTGGGTCTTCAATTCTGTTCCATTGGTCTACTTGTCTGTCACTATACCAGTTCCATGCAGTTTTTATCACAATTGCTCTGTAGTACAGCTTTAGGTTGGGCATGGTGATTCCACTAGATGTTCTTTTATCCTTGAGAAGAGTTTTTGCTATCCTAGGTTTTTTGTTATTCCAGATGAATCTGCTGATTGCTCTTTCTAATTTGTTGACGAATTGAGTTGGAATTTTGATGGGGATTGCATTGAATCTGTAGATTGTTTTGGCAAGATAGCCATTTTTACTATATTGATCCTGCCAATCCATGAGCATGGGAGATCTTTCCATCTTCTGAGATCTTCTTTAATTTCTTTCTTCAGAGGCATGAAGTTCTTGTCATACAGATCTTTTACTTCCTAAGAGTCATGCCTAGGTATTTTATATTATTTGTGGCTATTGAGAAGGGTGTTGTTTCCCTAATTTCTTCCTCAGCATGTTTGTCCTTTGTGAAGAGAAAGGCCATTGACTGGATTGAGTTAATTTTATATCCAGTTACATCACTGAAGCTGTTTATCAGGCTTAGGAGTTCTCTGGTGGAATTTTTGGGTCACGTATACATATTATCATATCATCTGCAAAAAGAGATATTTTGACTACTTCCTTTCCAATTTGTATCACCTTGATCTCCTTTTGTTGTCTAAATGCTCTGGCTAGGATTTCAAGTACAATGTTGAATAGGTAGGAAGAGAGTGGACAGCCTTGTCTAGTCCCTGATTTTAGTGGGATTGCTTCAAGCTTTTCACCATTTGCATTGATGCTGGCTACTGGTTTGCTGTAGATTGTTTTTATCATGTTTAGGTATGGGCCTTGAATTCCTGATCTTTCCAAGACTTTTATCATGAATGGGTGTTGGATTTTGTCAAATGTGTTCACAGCTTCTAATGAGATGATCATGTGGTTTTTGTTTTTGAGTTTGTTATATACTGGATTACATTGATGGATTTCCGTATATTGAACCATCCCTGCGTCCCTGGGATGAAACCTACTTGGTCAGGATGGATGATTGTTTTGATGTGTTCTTGGATTTGGTTAGCAAGAACTTTATTGAGGATTTTTGCATCAATATTTATGTGATATTGGTCTGAAGTTCTTTATCTTTGTGGGGTCTTTTTGTGGTTTAGGTATCAGAGTAATTGTGGCTTCATAGAATGAGTTGGGTAGAGTACCTTCTGTTTCTATTTTGTGGAACAGTTTGTGCAGAACTAGGAGTAGATCTTCTTTGAAGGTCTAATAGAACTCTGCACGAAACCCATCTCGTCCTGGGCTTTTTTTTTGGTTGGGAGATTATTAAGGTTTGCTTTTATTTCTTTGGGGGATATCGGGCTGTTTAGATCATTAACCTGATCTTGATTCAACTTTGGTACCTGGTATCTGTCTAGACACTTCTTCATTTCATCCAGGTTCTCCAGTTTTGTTGAGTATAGCCTTTTGTAGAAGGAACTGAGGGTTTTTTGGATTTCTTCAGGATCTGTTGTTATGTCTCCCTTTTCATTTCAGATTTTATTAATTAGAATGCTTTCCCTGTGCCCTTTAGTGAGTCTGGCTAAGGGTTTGTCTATCTTGTTGATTTTCTCAAAGAACCAGCTCTTCGATTGGTTGATTCTCTAAATAGTTCTTCTTGTTTCCACTTGGTTGATTTTGCCCCTGAGTTTCATTATTTCCTGCCATCTACTCCTCTTGGGTGAATTTGCTTCCTTTTGTTCTAGAGCTTTTAGGTGTGTTGTCAAGCTGCTAATGTGTGCTCTCTCTAGTTTCCTTTTGGAGGCACTCAGATCTATGAGTTTTCCTCTTAGAAATGCTTTCATTGTGTCCCATAAGTTTGGGTATGAGGTGGCTTCATTTTCATTCAACTCTAAGAAGTCCTTCATTTCTTTCTTTATTCCTTCCTTGACCAAGATATCATTGAGAAGAGTGTTGTTCAGTTTCCACGTGAATGTTGGCTTTCTATTATTTATTTTGTTATTGAAGATCAGCCTTAGTGCATGGTGATCTGATAGGATACATGGGACAATTTCAATATGTTTGTATCTGTTGAGGCCTGTTTTGTGATCTATTATGTGGTCAATTTTGGAGAAGGTACCATGAGGTGCTGAGAAGAATGTATATCCTTTAGTTTTAGGATAAAATGTTCTGTAGATATCTGTCAGATCCATTTGTTTCATAACTTCTGTTAGTTTCACTGTGTCCCTGTTTACTTTATGTTTCCTTGATCTGTCCATTGGTGAAAGTAGTGTGTTGAAGTCTCCCACAATTATTGTGTGAGGTGCAATGTGTGCTTTGAGCTTTACTAAAGTTTCTTTAATGAATGTGGCTGCCCGTGTATTTGGAGCATAGATATTCAGAATTGATAGTTCCTCTTGGAGGATTTTACCTTTGATGAGAATGAAGTGACCCTCCTTGTCTTTTTTGATGACTTTGGGTTGTAAGTCAATCTTATCAGATATTATGATGGCTACTCCTGCTTGTTTCTTCATACCATTTGCTTGGGAAATTGTTTTTCAGCCTTTCATTCTGAGGTAGTGTCTATCTTTTTCTCTGAGATGAGTTTCTGTAAGCAGCAAAATGCTGGGTCTTGTTTGTGTAGCCAGTTTGTTAGTCTATATCTTTTTATTGGGGAGTTGAGACCATTGAAATTAAGAGATATTAAGGAAAAGTAATTGTTGGTTCCTCTTATTTTTGTTGTTAAAGTAGGCATTCTGTTTTTGTGGCTGTTTTATTTTAGGTTTGTTGAGGGATAGCCTTCTTGTTTTTTCTAGGGCAAGGTTCCCTTCCTAGTTTTTTTTTTTTTTTTTTCTGTTATTATCTTTTGAAGGCCTGGATTTGTGGAAAGGTAATATGTGAATTTGTTTTTGTCGTGGAATACTTTTGTTTCTCCATCTATGGTAATGGAGAGTTTAGCTGGGTATGGTAGTCGTGGCTGGAATTTGTGTTCTCTTAGTGTCTGTATAACATCTGTCCAGGCTCTTCTGGCTTTCATAGTCTCTGGTGAAAAAGTTGGTGTAATTCTGATTGACTTGCCTTTATAAGTTACTTGACCTTTTTCCCTTACTGCTTTTAGTATTCTCTCTTTATTTAGTGCATTTGTTGTTCTGATTATTATGTGTCGGGAGGAATTTCTTTTCTGGTCCAGTCTATTGGGAGTTCTGTAGGCTTCTTGTATGTTCATGGGCATCTCTTTCTTTAGATTTGGGAAGTTTTTTTCAATAATTTTGTTTAAGATATTTGCTGGTCCTTTGAGTTGAAAATCTTCATTCTGATCCACCCCTATTATCCGTAGGTTTGGTCTTCTCATTGTGTCCTCGATTTCCTGGATATTTTGAGTTAGGATCTTTTTGCATGTTCCATTTTCTTTGATTGTTGATCCGATGTTCTCTATGGGATCTTCTGCACCTGAGATTCTCTCTTCCATGTCTTGTATTCTGTTGCTGATGTTCAAATCTATGGTTCCTGATTTCTTTCCTAGGATTTCTATCTCCAGTGTTGCCTCACTTTGAGTTTTCTATATTGTGTCAACTTCTCTTTTTAGGTCTAGTATGGTTTTGTTCATTTCCTTCACCTGTTTCGATGTGTTTTCCTCTTTTTCTGTAAGGACTTCTACCTGTTTGATTGTGTTTTCCTGTTTTTCTTTAAGGACTTGTAACTCTTTAGCAGTGTTCTCCTGTATTTCTTTAAGTGAGTTATTAAAGTCCTTCTTGATGTCCTCTACCATCATTATGAGATATGCTTTTAAATCTGGGTCTAGGTTTTCGGGTGTGTTGAGGTGCCCTGGACTAGGCGAAGTGGGAGTGCTGGGTTCTGATGATGGTGAGTGGTCTTGGTTCCTGTTAGTAAGATTCCTACATTTACCTTTCACCATTTGGTAATCTCTGGAGTTAGTTGTTATAGTTGACTCTGTTTAGAGATTGTTCTTCTGGTGATTCTGTTACCGTCTATCAGCAGACCTGGGAGACTGACTCTCTCCTCTGAGTTTCAGTGCTCAGAGCTCTCTCTGCTGGCAAGCTCTCCTCTTACAGAGAAGGTGCACAGATTATCTTGTGTTTGGACCTCCTCCTGGCTGAAGAAGTGGGCCAAAAACAGGACCTTTTCCAGAAGCTGTGTTGCTTGGCAGGTCCCAGAAGTGCACACTCTCACCTGTGCAGGCTAAGTTCCTAAGTTCGGTGGCGTCCCAGAACCAAAGTGGCATCTGCTGCTCCTGAGGCTGAGGCCTTCCTAACCAGGCAGATACCTGTACTTTGGTTGGGAGGGTGGCTGGCTTTCTATTGCCTGAAAAGCGTGCTGCCTCAGTGGTTCTGTGGCTCCGCCTGTCCCAGAAGCTGTCCAGTTCTGTGGTGCACTCTCTTACCTGTTCAGATTAATTTCCTAAGTTCGGCATAGTCCCTGAACCCCCACTATTATAATTAAGGCTGCTGTAAACACTGAAGGTTTACTCATGATATGGTAGAGCATTTTGGGGTATATGCCCATAAGTTGTATATATGAATATTCAGATAGACTTATTTCCAATTTTGTGAAGAAATGCCAGAATATTTTCCAGATTATGGAATCTGGAAAACACTTTGCAATCCCACTAGCAAAGATAAAGTGTTCTTTTTTATCTACATTTGCTCTAGCAGCTATTTTCACCTGACATTTTGGTCTCAACCATTCTGATTGGTTTAGGATGGAATCTCAGCGTGGTTTTGATTTTTATTTCACAATAAATGAGGATGTTGAACATTTCTTTAGGTGCTTCTCAGGCTTTTGAGATTCCTAAATTGAGAATTTTGTTTAGCTCTAGAGCTCATTTTTTCATTAGGTTGTTTTTTGTTTTTTGTTTTTGTTTTTTTTTTTTTTTTTGGAGTCTAGCTTCTTGAATTCTTTGTATATTTTGAATATTAGCCTTCGATCAGATGTAGGGTTAGTAAAGAACTTTTCTCCATTACTAGGTTGCCATTTTGTCCTATTGACAGTGTCCTTTGCCTTACAGAACCTTTTCAGTTTCAGAAGGTCCCATTTGTTAATTGACCAAGATATGCTTTCAGACATGAACATGGCATGACTGTCCTAATAGAGGCTATGCCATCAACTGACTGAGACAGATGCAGATATTTACAGCCAATCATTGGTCTAAACCCAGGAACCCCTATGGAAGAGTTTGATCAAAGACTGAAGGAACTGAAGGGAATTACAACCCTATTGGAAGAACAACACCATGAAAAAACTAGATTTCTCAGAATTCTCAGGTACTAAGCCACCAACCAAAAAGCATACATGTACTAGTACATAACCCCTACTATACATATGTCGCAGAGGATTGCATTGTCTGGCCTCAGTGCGATGAGGGTGTGTGCTTGTCCTGTGGAAGCTTTATGTCCCCAGAAAAGTTGAATTCTAGAGAGGTGGGTGGGAGAGTAACATTTTAGAGAATGGAGGGAAGTGTGGTAGGGGCCTCATGGAGGGAGTATGCTGAAGGGGATCACATTTGAAATATAAATAAATAAAATAATTAGTAAAATTGATAGTATGATATAGTTTAGAATATCTTCAAAACAGGAGCATGAAAGTAATTGGATATAGGAAGATAAATTTAATTTTAGAGATTTTAGGTATGGTAGTCAAAATTCTTTAAAGAAAAAACTGGAATAATTATGTGTGTGTGTGTGTGTGTGTGTGTGTGTGTGTGTGTGTGTGTGTGTGTGTGTGTGTGTGTGTTTGTAGAGGGATTTATACACTGTGGTCCAGCCCAGGTATTTAAAAATAGATGTCTATGGTCAGATAGTAAAGGAATCCAATAGATCTTCTGTCCACAAGACTGAGTTTCCCAGATGTTCTTCAGTATATGTTGGGCTCTCAAAGAAATATACTCTAAAACCTTCAAAAGAACAAGCATACCTGTGAGAATGAAGACAAAAAGGCAAAAACCAAAGGGGTCTTCTATGTGCTTTACATAGGCTAGCACAAGAATATGTGTCCCAGAGTTAGGATAGGTTTTTAGACCTCAAATGAGGTAATGAGCCGAAAATCACTTATATCCAGTGCTTTTCACTTTCAGTTAATTCAATATTCAGTAAAGTTAACAACTAAGACTAGCAATCAAAAAGGTAGAAGTCATAGAAGTAATATGCCTGGCAACCTATCTCCTATAAAACAACCAAATAGACAAGTAATAAAGTTCAGACAAGTAAGCTTTATTCAATAATAAAATATTGGGAAGACAAACAAGGGAACAGGTGTTGCAAATTCTGTCTTACAGTTTAAACACAGTGTACACGTTTAAACAGGAGGTGGTATATTTATGCCCACCACTGACATGTTAACTCAGTGCCTGTTCTATGGTCACAGTTGTCCATTTAGTGTGAAAATTTTACTCAGAAGCAATTTACGCCTCTAGCTGTCACCATAGCTTCAGTCTTATTATGATTTGAATATATAATATTTTGTGTAGGCAAATATATTTAAACAGTTGGTCTCCAGGTAGAGACAGTGTTTGGGAAGGATATGGAACATTTAGGAATGTTTTTTATGAACATTTCACATATTGTTCTATAATGAATATTAGCAAAAAATCCAATATATCTAGAAAAGAAAGAAAAAGTAGTTCAAGTCTAAGTGGATCCCTGATGCAGGAACACAAAGTCTAACCCTTGTATGTTCTGTTCAACTATCTCAGCCAGGGAATCTACATTTCACTCTAGGTGTGCAATGGATTTTTCTAAGCATTGGCTGTCTTGATCTGTATCTAATATAAGGCTGTATAGTTATTCTCTTACAATGTTAGAGCTGCTATCCCAGTGCCTGCACTAGGTAGCCCTGCTCCCAAAATTATAGCCAACGTTAGGGAAATAGTTTCTCTCTTCTGTCTTTTGAGGTCTCCCCCAACATGCCCTATTAGGTTCTTCAGCACTATTTCCTCTGAATAATAGGTTATGGATGGCACCAATTGGACTAGAATAGAGAACTCCTTTGCAGTAGGGGAATTAAGAACCTCTCCATGCACACACAGAGTCAACCCTGTTGAACAGGCCCACCATGCCTGTTCAGGGGGAAATAACCCATTTGGAATGCACCATGAGGGTATTTTGGTTACAAATATGTTGATGTGACAAGGGAACTTTTCCCAGGCAGGTCCCCTGTCCTGATATGGTCTGTATGGTTAAGGTTCTTCTCTTGGGACCATATGCATGCAGTGTCTCTCTCGGACTCATTATATTTAGACATAAAACCAACATCTTCATAAAAAGGGTTTCTGGCATAATAACAAAGCCAGCAGAAGATGGTTAGCTCTGGTTGGGAACTGGTCAAAATCTGAAAGGTTTTTAGCATCCTTGACCAGATCAGATCTACGGGGGCGCAGAGCCTGCTGGGGAAGGACTGGGAGGTCAACAAACACTGGTTTGAGAATAGACTTTGGCATAGGTTTTTCAGGGCAAGACCTCTTGGTATAGGTTTAGTGTTTGCCAAAATTCGGTTTGGTCCTACAGTCACATTCAGGGGGTTTACTATTGGTTTTATCAGGAGCCTAATTGTGAAAATGAGTTTGAGGTTTTTCCCCCCAATAATATAAAATCGGAGGCCCCAAGGTTTCCCAGTTTCCCAGCCCTTTTCCTGCTTTCCTAGGCTGGTGAACTTTAGTTGAACTTCAGATTCCCTCCCCTGTCAGGTGACTGTAATAAAATTTTCCATTGATGCCTTCTATCCCGATGTTTCACAATCCCAAAAAGCATAATAGAATTGTTCTGGGTCCCCATATGCCACAGTTCTCTTTTCCCCAGACATATACAAAATTCTCCCTAAGTCTACTTAGTGTATGAATGTTGTAAAGTCTGTTGGGAGTCAGGCCATGAGTTATCAGCCAGCCGGCACACATCAAATGTTAAATATGGAAATCATGACATCCCAAGTGGTTTTTCTTTATTAGCCAGTTGGGCCCAATAACCCATTTCAGGATTCTCAATTGTCCTAGTCAAGTCATAAGGCTGCTGCTAGTTTTTGATCTCTGAATGGAGACATGGACTGGGAACAGCAGCACATGCAGTCAGTAAAAACAGCAATCTTAGGACCTAGTTAATTTTAACATGGAGGGATGAATAGGACTCCAGCTCTTTTAATAGTATGAAAAGTGATCATTGCAGAAAACAAGGATGAACCAGTTTTGTGATACCTTAGTTCTAGGATTGTCATAGACTTCATAAAAAATGAAAATTTAGCACCAAATATGTGGAAACTAATGAGGGCAGGGGAAGGAAGGGTAGGAAGGATAGCCCACAATTGGCCAGAGTTCCTCCTATGCTCTGGGCAGGCAGACTTGGGAGAGCTGCTAACCCTCACGGCCTCTCTCCTGCCTTCCCATACCTGAATGTGTTCATTTTTTTCCTCCCCCTCCCATCTCCCACCTAGTTCTCCCTCCCTCTCTCTCTCTCTCTCTCTCTCTCTCTCTCTCTCTCTCTCTCTCTCTCTCTCTCTCTCTCTCTCTCTCTCTCTGCCTCGTGTGATTTCTTTCTTCTCCCTTACAAGTGTGATTGAAGCATTCTCACTTGGACCCTTCTTGTTGTTAAGTTTGTTGAGTTCTGTGGATTGTATCTTAGGAAATCTGTACGTCTTTGGCTAATATCCTCTTATTACAGTTCATTTTTCTTTGAGATTTTATTTGTATTCGAAACAAGAACAGTGTTACATTTATGATAAAAATGATAAAATGTTGAATAGATTCACAAAAAGAAATCTTAGTAATTTACTGTTTATTTACTATTACCTGGACGTTTTAATCATTATCATAGAGTATAAAATAAAATGTGAATGTGAGAAAGAAATTTAGAGAATGAATTGGAGGGTAAGGATGGAAGGTGTCAAAATTTCAGTTTTGTTGTTATGAAGAGACACTATGACCACAGTAATTCCTATAAAGCAAAGAACGTTGCTGGGGCTGACTTACAGTTTCAGAGGTTAATTTCATTATTGTCTTGCCAAGAATCATGGTAGTTTTCCGGAAGATTTTTGTTAGAGCCGGAGATGAAGCCAAGAGCTATAAATTTTCATCCACAGGCAGCAAAAAGAGGCTGTCTACACACTGGCCAGACATGAGCATATATGATCTCAAAACCTGCCTCTAGTGACAGCCTTCCTTGATTGAGCAGCAGAGTAGAGCTGGCCCTAGATTTGGGGCTTTCTGATGAGCTGCCTGGTAGGCATGGGCATGGGTACCTGGTCCTTCCTCTTGTTTGATGTGCAGTGGTTTGGACAAAGGAGAGACCCTTTCCATCCCTTCTGCCCTCACCACCCTTGGCAAGAGAGCTGTCCCTGATGGGGCCATGAGCCCAATCACCTCTTGCAGCACTTGGGAGATTAGGCCATGCACCTCATCTGAGCAGCAGGGAGGGAGTTGGCCCTGGTTTGGGGGGTTACTGGTGAGCATGCTCAGAGGGAGTGAGAATTAGAGACCTGGCTCCATCCCTTACCTGCTGTAGCACTGTAGAGTATGACCCCTCTACCTTGTCTGGGAAGCACAGTAAAGCTGGCTTTGATGGCAGGGGCACAAATGAGAGAGCACTGAGGGTATGGTAGCATGAAAGTTGTTTCTGCCCCTTTTTGGCTGCAACTTTGGAAAGGGAAGCTTGGGAAGGGCAGGAAATCTCTCCCAGATGGTGGTAGTGTGGCAGAACTCGTGGTCTGATTAGTCAGATCTCTCTCAGGCCCAGATCCTGGGGTTTGAATTGCCCCACCACAACATTGACCCCCATTGGTGAACTGCTGAAGTAGATTAAAATGGCCACCCTACAGATCCCATACTACAGGATCTCCATAAAAAAGGGCAACAACAGGATATCTGAGAGGAGTTACAGTTATGCATTAGTACTGATAGTATAGTAGAAGGCAGAGAGCTCTTAAGACTCATTAAAATGAACAACTTGGAAACAAAGAAGTGTAGATAAAAGTGCACACTGTGGGATATACACTGTGACATTATAAATTCCAGGATGAGATTCTTATTCTGGTGGGGCGGTTGCAATGATGGAAGCGGAATACAAGGTGATGAGGAGATAAGTGGGACTGGGTGCATGATTTAAAACTCAGGAAGATCAAACAAAAAGTTTGAAAAAGAGTACCAAATTTTCAAACCATTATTCATTTCTATGTTAAAGGGAAAAAGTAAAACATACACAGGGGTATACAACTATCTTCATAATATAAAAATAAAAAAATACTAACTTTTCTGACATCTAGGTTTCTACCCTAAAAATTGAACTAATATCATGTAAACATGACATTTTGTGAGTTAACATATTTTATTTTGAAGAGTTATAGTAAGCTATAGGTTTAGAAATAAGTTAGATACGTGCACAAGTGTGTGCATGTGCATGTGTGTGCGGACACACACACACAAATACACATAAGCTTATGCACATAATCCTGGATATATGGTATATAAATCATGATATTTTTTTTTTCTGTTCAGGAAATGTGCAACAAAACTGAATTTTTTTAACATATTCTATTTTATTAATATTTTATTCTTCTTTTTCTTACAAAATCTACAGTGCAGATACCTATATCCCAGCTAATAGTTTTCTTGTAAATATCTAAATCAATTCTTGCTGGTATGGTAGTTAATACTCATAGCTACAGCCATAATTGGAAGACCTTTGAGTTAAAAAAAAGCCTAAGGTAATTGTTGAGATTCTCTTTCAAGACAGTAAAATATGCACAAATACTTCATTAATCAATATTTTAAATGTTAGCAAGATAAATATCTATGTTACTATTTTAATTTTTTTACATATGTGTGGTTCATAATAAGAATGTCAGTGTTCAAATATAATTTTCTTTACTGATTTTTATTTTGGGCGTTTTAGTTTGCATAAACATTTTCAGAGTAGCAGAAGCCTTATGAAACAAAGGCTTGAAACATCTGTTATTTCTCCTAAATTATACGTCCCTACTGAATATTCATAAAAGGAAAGTATATCTCAAGCTTAATTATTTAATCTTCAATTTTTGTTTTAGATTATTTTTATATATGCAGAAACATTGTCAGGATAAATTTTTCATATACCATTTATCTCTTTTTTCTTTAATAGTAATACTTTAAATAACCATAGTACATTTCTGAAAGTAACATCACTACTATACTACTTGCTAAAGTATAAAGTATAAAGAAATATGAAGAATGTCTTTATGCCAGGATACACCAAGAAAGTAAATCCATAGTCAGCTAAACTATACATAGACTAAACAAAACTAGATATAGACCTTTATGTTATGGGCAGTAGAGATGGTTCAACTGGTAAAGTGTTTCCTGCCAACCCTGACAGCCTGAGTTTGACTCTTATGTCCTATATTGTAGAGAAATAAAAGTGACATCTGATGTCATCTGAGCTATACATGCACACCATGGCATTTCTTCACAGACATGTGTGTGTTCACATGCAAACAAACACACACACACACACACACACACACACAATCTCCACCACCACAACCACCACCATACCAAACCACACAACCGAGGGGGAGGGATGGAGGGAGAGATGAAGAAAAGGAGAGGGAGAGACAGAGACAGAGACAGAGACAGACAGACAGAAACAGAGAAAGAGGGAGAGAATACTTCATTATCTCTCTTTAAATAATATATTTAGTGTCGACAAGTTTTCCCGTCCCCTTTGTGGGAGTATTTTATCTAATGCCATCCTTCTGGAGTCCTGGGAAGCTCTTGCTTTCTTAGCATCTGGGACTTTCTGTTTTTTACCACCAGTTCCTCATCCCCCAGTTGCTATACACCCCTGTTCAATGTCCTTACCCTCTGAACAACTCTCCTGTCTTCTCCCATTCCTGATTCTTCCCCTCTTTTTTGCCCCCCTCTTCTCTTCTTCACAATTCCCTCCCATCATCTACGTCCCTTGATTATTTTGTTCCCCGTTTAATTAGGATGGAAGCATCCACTCTTTGGTCTTACTTCCTCCTGAAGTTCATGTAGTTCATGAGTTGTATCGTGGTTATTCCACACTCTATGCCTAATTCTAGAGCGGTGAGGTAGGAGTGGGTTGGAGGTTGGAGGATCACCCTCATAAAATCAGGGAAAGGGGAGATGGGATATAGGGGTTGTAGGTGGAAAACATGGAATGGAGATAACATTTGAAATGCAAATAAGTAAAGTGTCCAATTAAAAAGAAAGTATTTAGAAACAGTGTGAATAAGGATGGCCCCCATAAGGTTCATATATTTGAATAAGTACTGAGTAACATAATTGAAAGAGTAAGCAGGTATGGCCTTGTTGGAATAAGTATGACCTTGTTGAAATGGGTATAACATTTTTGGAAGTATTGACACTGGGTATTATTTTGATGTTTCAAAATGTACATTACAAGACCAGAGTTTCTCTCTTCTTTCTACCTGAAGATTCTCTCGCTACTGTTCAATTAACATGTCTGTCTACATGCTACTGCACTCCCACCACAGTAAGAATGAACTAAATCTCAGAAACTGTAAGCAAGTCATGATTAAATGGTTTCAGTTTACAATATTTTCCTGGTGATGGTATCTTGTATTAATAGAACACTTATTAAGCCATAGGATCTCACTACATAGCTCAAATTTCCTTGGAAAGTATGATTTTGCTGCATTAGCCTACTGAATACTGGAAATAAAAATTATGTCTTACCAATACCAGTTACTTTCCCCTATTGGAACAGACTAGCCTAAAGATCTAGTGTAGAAAATTATTTTCTCCACAAAAATTTCGTTTTTTAACAACTTCACTAACAATTACTATCTCTCATTTTAAATTCCATTTTAAAAATAATTTTGTAAATTAATTAGTAATGTCAAAACTATCTTCCATTCACTTTCCTATTCTGTTTATTTTCTTATTCTGTGTAATGCTTAAGACAAATATTCATGTATATTCTGATATGGTATAATTCAACATGTGAAGCATTAACCAAAGTGGAAAATGGTCTATGATCAAGCACTTACCTTTGCCAAACCTCTAATCATTAATAGGTCCTTATGATATCTTGTTGAAATTCATAGCTATCATAAAGCTCTAAAACTAGAAGAATTTTATTATTTGTCTGTGTTCACAAAAGAGTATTTAAAGAGATGTCTTAGTAGTTAACTGAGATTGCTATTGAATGACAAGGGCAGAGTTTGAATTTACAGCATCCATATTGTTCATACAGCAACAATTTGGGCAATGGGTGTAGGGATATGATTCAAATTTAGAAGGGGATATTAGCAATACTATTGTTAGAGTTTGCTGGCTTCAAATATAGCCAAATCCTGGGGTGTATAACTCCAGAGGAGACACCCCAACCTAACCTTCCTGGACTGCTTGGTTCATAACGCTTTCTCTTCGCACCCTCACAAAGTTCAAATACACTCACAGAAAGACACACACATACAATGCATACATACATATATACATACATACACATAATACACCCTATTTCAGATAATAAAGGACACAAGTTAAGGGCTTTTCAATGATCTCTCTGTTAAAATATAGTTCACTGCTAAAACATTTTATCACATAAGGTATCTTATGGATATCTTCATTGTGAGAATAATCATATGTTATATTTTGCATTAATTTTAAATGCATCAATTCACACAATAAAATCAGACTTCTTTTTTATTTTTTTAATTTTTATTTTATTTATTTATTTATTTATTTATTTATTTGTTTGTTTATTTTTTTATTTATTTATTTATTTATTATGGTTTTGTGAGACAGAGTTTCACTCTATAGCTCTGGCTGTCCTGGAACTCACTTTGTAGACCAGGCTGGCCTTGAACTCAGAAATCCACCTGCCTCTGCCTCCCATGTGCTGGGAATAAAGGCGTGCACAACCATGCCCAGCATAACATCAGACTATTTATTTAGTCTACAATAACCTGCATGAAAAATGAAATGAAAAATAGTTATTAATGTTGTTTAGTGACAGTTAACATTTTAAATTAATCTAGTATTTAAGGTACAGATGGGAAACATATTCTCAGACAATTAGCATCATGTTACAAAAGATTTTATCTATAATTTCCAATATAAGAACTTCAAGAAAAGACATCTTGTCTTAAAGAAATAATATTCTTGAATTGGAGAGATTGCTCAGTGGTTAGGAGTGATAGCCAGTACTCTTCCAGAGAAAACATTTGTTTCTCTACACATTCTTTGTAAGTTGAAATCATCCATGATTCCAATTTCAGGCGGTCTGATCCATGTACCAGACGTGTAATCTGGTGGTGGGGAGCTCTTAGGAACTCTAGAAAGTCCCAGAGAGCTGGGATGTGAGAGGCTCCCGGAACTGGGTGGTGATCTTAGCCGAAATGCCCAACAGTGCGGAGATGGAACCTGGAAAGACCACCTCCAGTTAATAGACAGGGCCCCTAGTGTCTCTAAAAACAACTGACTGAGACACATGCAGATAATTATAGTTAATCATTGGACGCATACAGAAGAGTTAGAGAAAAGTTTGAAAGAACTGAAGAAGATGACAACCCCATAGGATTACCAAGAGTGTCAATTAACCCAAACTCCCAGGAAGATCTGAGAGACTAAGCCACCAGACAAAGAGCATACTTGGGCTAGTCCATGGCCCCTGGCACATATGTAGCAGAGTATTGCTTTTTCCAGCCCAGTGGGAAAGGATAGACTGAATCCTGGAGAGACTTGATGCATCAGGGATGCTGGTGTGGGATATGTTGAGGTGAGATGGGGTGGGTGTCTTGTGGAACACCCTCCCAGAGGAAATGGGGAAGATGAATAGGTTGAAGAACTGTAGGAAGTGGGATCAGGAGGTGGGATATTTGGAATGTAAATACATTAAAATAAAATACAAACTTACTGCAGCATCAATAGCTAGTCAAGTCATTGCTTTCTTCATACTTGTCAGCAGTGTTGATGTTATGAAAATTTTAGAGAGAATATGATTTCATTAAATGCATCCATGTCTCAAAAGAAGGCATTCCAATTTTTGGCATACTATTAATAACTCCAAAGATAAGCTAACGTTTTAGTGTGGGCTTTAGTCTGCTCATTGCCACATGCTTTCAAATAGTTTTTTATTAATAAATATTTCACTAAGTTTTGAAATTACACTTTTATTTAGCAAATGCTGTCAATTTTAATGTTTTGTGTGACTTTGAATCTTATGTTGACTTCTATCCCATTGTCACTATTTTTTCTACAGTCTCATGCAACATTAAACAAATGAGAAATTAAAATTTTCACATCCCACCTTTTAAAAAGGTTTTTTGTTTCATAGCTCTTTTGACCTTAATGTTGAAACTTTGCTGGTTTTCTCAATATTAGTTTCTGGTTTTGCCAATAAAGCATATTAATTAGGTTTACTTACCCAATAGTTAACTTAATTTTAATTTGTCTTGTTGTATTTATCTTCTAGCCATTCTAATCCAAAAGTTGTTAATCCAATCAAGACATGTTCATGCTTGCATCTCATGCAAACAAATATTATTTTTAATTTCCAGGTGCAGTATTTATAGTCAAGTGTTGGGAATGACTGTGGGTGAAGTTAACTGCCTTGTCAGCCAGAAATCCTTACTAACAAAGTTTTGGCCTTAGTGGAAAAGTCCTATCTTAGTTGAGATTTCTGTGGGAAAAGTTGAGGCCTGTATAGGAAAGTACTAGTCCCAGTTAAGAACAAATAGCTATAGATCTTGTGGACAGGTACTTAGCAACCCACTCTGTTTTGTTCCTCCTGCTGAACTTTTTTTACCTAGTCAATATCCTGCTTTGGGGAACAGGTGCTTTCCCCCAGAAACAAAGTGATTCCGCATCATTTTCACTCCCCATTTCCTGTTTCTATTGGTATAAAACCTGCCTGGGAAAAACAAAATTTGTCAGCTTGATCAGGTTTTTTGTTGTTGTTGTTGTTGTTGTTTTTTTTTGTCTTGCTGTCCATTCTTTGTGTTTCTTGTTCCCCATTCTCTCCTTAGGTGGTTTCTCAGACCCTGTTCGATTGTTTCATGGGTCAGGACTGTCGAGATTCAAGAATGCTCATGGTAAAAAGAAATTCTAAATGTTACTGAAGGACTCACCCATCTCTAAGCTCAAAGAAAAAAATTACCCTAATTCCTTCCAGGGCTGTGTCTAATGAACATTAAGATATTTTTCTAACAGATGCAGAATATAAAAATTCCTTCAACATATTAAAATCATTGTAGTTATTTGGTGAGTATATTGATGATTTTAATATTCTTACACATCATTGTCATTCACAAAGAACAATTTAACAAATTAAGAATCTGTTGAATAATGCCTTGCTATGTAGTATAAGAGGTAGCATAAGATTTTAAAATTTGAAAAAAAGTGATTCAAAAAGCTTTAGTGTAGTAACCAATTGATTTAATATTAGTATTATAAAAACACAATAAGTATAAAAATCAAATCCAGTTTCCTCCCAGTCATCTAACATCTCTAGTTATTATTTCAGGCACTGAAATTCAGCATGTCATCTAATCCCAGATGCATAAAATGAAGACTATAATATCTTAAAATAGTATTGATGAATATGAGATACAATCTATATTAAGTAAAATTGTTACTTCACTTATGTTAATTTTATTAAGGCAATATTTTCTGATAGCAATCATACTTATTTTTATACCTTAGTAATTTTAATAAACAGTTATTTAATTTTCAAATTGGTAATGTCAGTTTTGAATTGATTTACCAAATCAGTTGAATTGTAAATATTTACCAATATTGGAAGATAACTAAAAGTTTACATTATTATATTAGTTATTTCGTAGTTGGAATGAACACATGTCTGTAATGAGATGGTCTCTTTGAAAAGAGAGATGTTATAACTCTAACAACAAATTTGTTCTTATTCTTTAGTGGAGAAAACTTATTTATTAAGTTTCATAAAAATATGGTTTCCTCTTCATTCTCTTCCAGACAAAATGGTGTTGAACATAAGAATTCACAAGACTGTGGTAGCACAAATGAAACCTGTACAAGTTCAAGATAGATGAGATCCCAACACTTAGATGGGGAAATGTACATAGACTCTGTTCTAAATTGAGACCCTCAGGCATATGAAAGAACTCTTTTTTTTCTGATGGAATACTGCTGTGCATGTCAACCAAATTACAGAGTTGACTAATACCTACAGAGAGTTGACCAACACATGTTATTTTTGTGGACTTCTTTGATGTTGTTTGTTTTGGCTTTCTCTCTCTCTCTCTCTCTCTCTCTCTCTCTCTCTCTCTGTGTGTGTATATGTGTGTGTGTTTTGTGTGTGTGTGTGTGATTTTCTGAGGCTTTTTGATTTCATGATTTTTTGTTGTTGTTGATTCAGGCTTTTGTGTTTTTTTCATTTAGAGAGAGAAAGAAAAAGAGAGAGAAAGAAAGAGAAAGAACATTAAATTGGGTATGATGGTTGGAAAAATTCTGGGAGGTATTCAGGGATGGGACACATGCTCAAAATATATTGTATGAAAAATTGTTAATAATAATAATAATACAAATTACTTTATCCTAATCTCTCTCTCTCTCACACAAACACAAATACACATGTAGTTATGTATACCTTTTAAATTCCCACAAATCATCATTGCAAAAAAACCTCTTAAGTTCTTAGAGCAGCAACAAGGCAGTTCATCTCATTTTTTGACTCACCATGTTAACCCTCTAAAACTAGAGTAAATTCTGTTATTGAAACTCTTTGTTCAAATTAATGAGCTTTATTTTCTGTCAGACATAATTATCTCTATAAACTGGGCTTAGAAAAAAATAGCATAATATATGTAACAGGATAGGGTGTTGTCTTAGTCAGGGTTTTTATTCCTGGACAGAACATCATGACCACGAAGCAATTTGGGGAGGAAGGAGAGATTTATTGGCTTACATCACTAAGGAGGTCAGGTCTGGAACTCAAACAGGTCAGGAAGCAGAAGGTGACGCAGAGGCCATGGAGGGATGTTCTTTACTGTCTTGCTTCCCCTGGCTTGCTCAGCCTGCTCTCTTATAGAACCCAAGACTACCAGCCCACAGATGGTCCCACCCACAAACGGCCTTTTCACCTTGTTCATTAATTGAGAACATGTCTTAGAGTTGGATCTCATGGAGGCATTTCCTCAACTGAAGCTCCTTTCTCTGTGATAACCCCAGCTGTGTGAAGTTGACATAAAACTAGCCAGTACAGGTCTATATACTATAAAATCTGCAAGACAATATGTTTTTTCAAGGGTTGCAGATTTCTAAAGATATTTTGGTTACTTTGGATTTGTAGGAACTTGACTGAATATTATAAAATTACTTACCAGAACTTCTCAGGGTACCCTTAAATGTGAGTCAAACTCTATAAAGTAGAGAGCATATCAAATACTCGAAATAGTTTAAAGCACAGCACGATCAACTTGAGTTTTCCATCAAACAGAAATGCATTCTTTTAAACTGAATTGGCTTTTATTTTATTTTATTTTATTGAATTTGGAAAAAAATATTTTCAGAAAGAAGGTGTTTATCATTAATCCCCTTGAGTTAAGGCAACATTAAATGGAGAATGGAGGCTAGAAAATGTAAGACATATTGAGAGAATTTGGATGTCTGTGGAAAAAACATTTCATTGTGCATACATTTTATGTTTTTTTTAACATCTTATGTTCATATTTTTAATCACAAAGTCACAAGTCCTTGAAATGGTACTTTGTACAATGAAGTTCATACCAAAAATATATATGTTGAATTTGTTTAAAAATAAATTAACATACCTTAGAATTGGGAATGATTAAAAAGCTTTGGGAACTATGTATGTTTTACATTCGCCAATGATACTAGTGTTGATGAAACATGGTCAAACGTTTCAGATACATTAACTGAGATATGATGTTACAGCTATGGTCCAGTGAAACTAGGTTACCTCTTGGGCCAGTCATGAAATTTGGTGGCAATGTCTACATTTTTCTAAATTTAATATATGAAAGATGCAATACTAAGACAGTCTTTAAGAACAGCTGAGGCCAGAACTGTGTGACAGAGTTTGAATCCTGGCAAAGAAGCCCCAAGAGGCTGTTGCATGAAGTTATGAAGGTAAAGTTTAAGCTACTGTAGAGATTCCAGAGTATTAGAAAGGCCAGGATGATGGGACATGATCTAATATCTGGACAAGGACATCTGAAGGTGAGAAATGGAATCAGTTTAAATGCTGAGAATTCTGTGTGTGCTGAAGATAGCATATGTAGAGGAATTGGGACACCAAAGCTGATTTCTCCATGGAAAGCCCCAGAAATGGAGGATTTCCTTTCTCTGCTTGATTTTGGCTTTTTGTATAATCATCACTTTCTATTCCTAATACTTATTTTTATTTTGTGATAATAATTTTTACATTATTCTATTACGCATAGCAATAACATAATTTTTTACAAGATATCACAATACATTTTTTGATGTGGTAAAAATTTTAAAGACTATGAGGACTTTTAAAGTTGAACTGTATTTTGCATTATTAAACACACAGAGAACTTTGGAAATAAGGGTTGGTAGTTCATGTCTAAAACATAATGTGATGTGTCTATGTGACCGGTTAACAATGAATGAAGCTGTGATGGTTAATGTTATATACATAAAACAATATAGAATTGCCTGGGAGGGAAATCAGAATGAAGGATTGTCTATACTACTTAGTCTGTGAGCATGGTTGTGTGCCTGCATCTTGATTACTTTTAATTTATATGGGAAGAACTTCCCTTGTTGTGGCACCATTATTTACGATGGGGATTCTGGAGTGTATGAGAATAAAGAAAGCAAATTAAGTTCTAGTAACCATACACGCATCAATTCCTTGATCTATACTCTTGACTTGTGTCAAGTTTCTGCTACTTCCTGTTGCACTGATGCCCCAACAGTGATGGACTATAGTCTGAATTTGTGTGTAAAATAAACTTTCATGTATCTTGTTTTGGGCAGGATACCTACAGAAAGTTATAAGGTGCTAACATTCTTAATGCAGTTCATGCTTGCCTCAAACTTTCAATACTACTCCAATTTCTCTTCCTCAGTGCTAGTTTTTTTATAAGCCTAATATAATATGACTGAATAAATTTTCTTTTCATTTTTAAACACATTTATTATTATTATTATTATTATTATTATTATTATTATTATTATTACTACTACTACTACTACTATTATTATTATGTGGTAGCATATGTGATCTATAGCACATGTGGAAGTCAGAGCATCACTTTGCTGAATGCAGTTCCCTCTTTACATTCATTTATGTTCTGAGAATGGAATGAAGGCCATCACAATTGCTTAGCAAGTGCTTTATTTGTTTAGCATCTCATTAACCTCCCGTTTTGTGTTTTTTTGTTTTGTTTTGTTTTTGATATTGTTTTTGTTTTTGTTTTGTTTTGTTTTTGATATTGTTTTTGTTTTGTTTTGTTTTGGACTCAGAACCTCCCTATGTAGCTCAGCATTGCATTGAACTTACACTCATCCTCCTGTCTTTCACGTACCAGAAACCCTAGACTGGAATTTGGAGCAGGTAAGACCTGAAGTAGAGGACATGTAGAAAAATTGCATACTGGCATATTCCCCATGTTTTGATCATCCTACTTTTTTTTTTTATAGCATCCAGTACCATCAGTCCAGAGCTGATACTGCCAACTGGGATATCCTTCTATAGAAATCATTAATTAATAAAATTCAACAAAGCCTTTTCCAGGCAAAAGTTTGGTGGGGTTATTTTCTCAATTGAAATTCAATATTCTCAAATGGTTCTGGCTTGTGTGAAGTTGATATTGATTTAGACAGAAGAGGACATTAATGATTATAGCCATAGGCATGATGTGTTAAGGGTAAGAAATGTTGTCTTGGACTTATCATTAACAGGAAGGCTTGCAGCTGCCGAAGTAGATTTGGTAGAGTACTTTATTCTCATGCATGAAGCCTTGGGTTTTATCTCTAAAACTGTATCAAGTAGAGCATGCTGGTACCTCTCTTTAATACTAGCTGTTCTGGAAAATGAAAGCAGGAGGATCAGTGGTTCATAGTCATATTGAGCTATTAAGTGAGATAAAGGACAGTCTGAACTATATGGAATATATCTCGAAAGCAAGTAAGGATTATAATACTATATAATACCAACACACAAACAAAAGCCAGCTTATATCACATGAGACTGTGACTCTCTCAGTTTTATTTAAGCCTCCCCTTACATAATCCAATAGCTCTACCATTGATCTCTATCCACAGTTTACCAGTGGACCTCATGGCTGCACATGTCTAGGGTGTAATTTATTTTTTTCCATTTTTTATTAGGTATTTAGCTCATTTACATTTCCAATGTTATACCAAAGTACCCCATACCCACCCACCCCCACTCCCCTACCCACCTACTCCCCCTTTTTAGCCCTGGCGTTCCCCTGTACTGGGGTATATAAAGTGTACAAGTCCAATAGGCCTCTCTTTGCAGTGGTGGCCGACTAGACCATCTTTTGATACATATGCAGCTTGAGACAGGAGCTCCGTGTTACTGCTTAGTTCATATTGTTGTTACACCTATAGGGTTGCAGTTCCCTTAGTTCGTGGGATGCTTTCTCTAGTTCCTCCATTGGGGGCCCTGTGATCCATTCAATAGCTGACTGTGAGCATCCAGTTCTGTGATTGCTAGGCGCTGACATAGTCTCACAAGACACAGCTATATCTGGGTCCTTTCTGCAAAATCTTGCTAGTGTATGCCATAGCGTCAGCATTTGGAAGCTGATCAGGGGATGGTTCTCTGGATATGGCATACACTAGATGGTCCATCCTTTCGTCACACTTCCAAATTTTGTCTCTGTAACTCCTTCCATGGGTGTTTCATTTCCTATTCTGAGAAGGGGCAAAGTGTCCACACTTTGGTCTTCGTTCTCTTCAGTTTAATGTTTTTAGCAAATTATATCTTGTATCGGGTATCCTAAGGTTCTGGGCTAATATCCAATTATCACTGAGTACATATTGTGAGAGATTCTTTGTGTTTGGGTTACCTCACTCAGGATGATGCCCTCAAGGTCCATCCATTTGGTTAGGAATTTCATAAATTCATGCTTTTTAATAGCTGAGTAGTACTCCATTGTGTAAATGTACCACATTTCCTGTATCCATTCCTCTGTTGAGGGGCATCTGGGTTCTTTCCAGCTTCTGGCTATTATAAATAAGGCTGCTATGAACATAGTGGAGCATGTGTCCTTCTTACCGGTTGGGGCATCTTCTGGATATATGCCCAGAAGAGGTATTGCTGAATCTTCTGGTAGTACTATGTCCAATTTTCTAAGGAACCGCCAGACTGATTTCCAGAGTGGTTGTACAAGCTTACAATCCCACCAACAACGGAGGAGTGTTCCTCTTTCTCAACATCTGCGCCAGCATCTGCTGTCACCTGAATTTTTGATCTTAGCTATTCTGACTTGTGTGAGGTGGAAGCTCAGGGATGTTTTGATTTGCATTTCCCTGATGATTAAGATGTTAAACATTTTTTCAGGTGCTTCTCTGCCATTCGGTATTCCTCGGGTGAGAAATCATTGTTCTGTTCTGAGCCCCATTTTTAAATGGGGTTATTTGATTTTATAGGGTGTAATTTATTTGAGTAGTGGCTCTGAGTCACCTAATTTGTGGAAGACTAGCAGATTTCATACTTTGGTTATGAGGCACCTCTTTTAAGTACATTCAACTCAAACTTCCTTTAAACTGATAGATAAAGCAAAGTTCTTTTCCCTATTATTTAAATGTGTGTGTGTGTGTGTGTGTGTGTGTGTGTGTGTGTGTGTGTGTGTGTGTATGTGTTCGTACGTACATATGTATGTAAGGAAATGCACATGCCCACAGTTGCCAGAGGCCTCCTGAACCTCAAGGTAAAGGTGACTGTGAGCTAACCAATGTGAGTCCTGTGTAAGAGCAATACTCACTCCTCATTACTGACCACTCTAAACTCAAAGTGCTTTTATTCCCTGGCAACATAATCATGCCCCTAAAAATAACTCTTAAATTATTTTTGTTGGGGAAATTCTTTTTATACTTTCTGGTACTGATAGACCTTGTACTTCTGATATTGCTCATGATTCAGTATCCAAAGTAGAGGATTCATAAAGATAAACTACTCGTTCCAGTTATTTCATATTTTCAGACAGGATGTCATATAGCCTAGGCTGGCCCCAACTTAGAACGTAACCAAGGATAGCTTCGAACTTCTAATCCTTCCAATACTAACTTGTTCCATGCAAACCATTCTATTTTTGAAAGCACCCATAGAGTAAATATTATTTTTTGTCAAATTTCTATTTATAAAAGGTCAATTCAACTAAAGACTATGTCATTTATATTCGACCTCTTTTGTAATCTTGTAAAGAATTCTTTGACAAACTATATAAATCTGTTCCTGTGACAGTTAGGACCTCTATTCTATATCATGAAAGAAATATCTGTGCAGAGGGGTTTTACTTCACCAAAGTGGACAAATATAAATTTTATTAACTATCTTTTCAGAGTTATTTATTATCAGCTATCTTTGTCTGGGCATTTCTAAGGGATAAAGTTTGATGTCTTGCTTTATCTATATATTATTCAGTAATTATGTTAGGGATATTATATACTTATTATAACTGACATACATTGTTCTGATAAATTAGAATAGAGCCTGGATAGCTATCTCAATATATTTCAAAAGCCCAAGTACACATATATCAGGGATTCATATCTAGGGGCTAAACAAATTAAGTACAGGACTGAAAAATATTATTTCTGATAATTAAATCAATGGAAAACATATTCTCACAAAAATATACTTACATATTTTTACTATATTTGTTTGTAATCGTTGATAGCTAAAAGCAGGTGTTTTATCTGGGAAATGACCAAAGCACTGGTGTGTCTAGTGCATAGATTATTTCTCAGCAAATAAAAAACAATGAGAACTCCCACCTTATCCTCTCTTTCTCCATTTATTGTTCTCCCTCTGATACACAGACGCAAAATTTTCAATTAATAGGAACTCCTCTGTAAGTATCAGGAAAGTGCTACACACTACAAAACAAGCATTGGGAAATTTCCAGGACAATACTCTCATTTTAATTTTGTAGGAAAAAAAAAAAACTCCCTTAGATACCTTAAAGAGGCAGAGACTTACCCCTTCTAAACATAGGTAGAATAATAGGTGACTGTTGATAAATATTCTGGAGCAAAGCAACAAGTGAGAAATAGGAAGAGAAGGAAGAGGAGAAAGGAGAAAGAGAGAGAAAGAGAGAGAGAGAGAGAGAGAGAGAGAGAGAGAGAGAGAGAGAGAGAGAGAGAGAGAGAGAGAATGTACTCAAAAGAAAGAAACCTTTAAAAGCCAGTGTTCATTAAGAATTTATTTATTTATTTATTTGTTTATTTATTTATTTATTTATTTATCTTTTTTGATTTATTTAATCTTTTCTTCATACTCCAGGTGTTATACCCCTCTAGGTCCCCCCTCTGATTGTTCCACATTCCATACCACCGCCCACCAATTCCACAAAATTGTCTTCAATCCCCACCTCACCAGAACTACCCAAGAGACTGTCTGTGGCCTCCAGTCTCTTGAGGGTTTGGTGCATCTTCTCTGACTAAACCTAGACCTGGCAGTCCTCTGCTGTATGTGTGTTTGGGGCATCATGTCAGCTTGTATATTTTGCCTGATTGGTGGCTCAGTGTCAGAGAGGTCTTGGAGATCCAGGTTAAATGAGACTGCTTGTCCTCATACAGGGTTGCCCTCCTCCTCAGCTTCTTCCAGCTTTTCCCTCATTGAACCAGAGGGATCAGCAGCTTCTGTCCATTGGTTGGGTGTAAATATCTGCACCTGACTCTTCCAGTTGCTTTTTGGGTCATTCGGGTACAGTCATAATAGGCCCCCTTTTGTGAGCACTTCATAGCCTCAGTAGTAGTGTAAGGCCTTGGGGCCTTTCCCCAAGCTGGGCCCCACCTTGATCCATTCACTGGACCTCATTTCCATCAGGCTCTTCTCTGTTTTTGTTCTTGAAGTTCTTTTTGACAGGAATAGTTCTGGGTCAGAGCTTTTGACGTGGGATGGAAACCCCATCACTCACTTCATGCCTTCCTTATCTTTCTACTGGATGTGGATTCTACAAGTTCCTGCTTCCCATCTACAAGTTCCTACTCCCCACTGTAGGGCATTTCATCTAAGATACCTCCATTTAAGTCCTGAGAGTCTCTCACCTCCCAGGGCTCTGGTACATTCTGGGAGGTCCCCAACGCCATACTTCCATAGGTTGCCTGTTTTCATTCTTTCTGCTGTACCTCAGGGCTTCAGTTTTTTTTTTTTTTCTAACCAATACCTGATCATGTTCTTCTCTAGTACTCCTGGTCCCCATCCCCACTTGAGACCCTCCCACCACCCCCACTCGCTCTGTGATTTCTTTTTCTCCCTTCCAAGTGGGATTGAGGTGTCCTCACTTGGGACTTGTGGCTTGATAACTTTTTTAAGTTCTGCGGAATGAATACAGGGTGTTCTGCACTTTTTTGGTTAATATCCACTTATTAATGAGGATATACCATGCATGTCCTTTTGGTTCTGAGTTGCCTTACTCAGAATGATATTTCCGAGTTACATCCATTTGCCAGAAAAACTCAGGATGTCTTCGTTTCTTAATAGCTGAGTAGTATTTCATTGTGTAAATGAGCCACATTTTCTGTATCCATTCTTCTGTTTTGGGACATCTGGGTTATTTGCAGCTTCTAGCTATAATAAACAAGGCTGTTATGAACATAGAAAAACATGTGCCTTGGGGCATGGTGGGACATCTTTTTGGTATATGCCCAAGAGTGGTACATCTGGGTCTTCAGGTAGACCTATTTCCAATGTTCTGAGGAATCTCCACACTGAATTCCAGAGAAGTTGTACCTGCTTCCGTCCCACCAGCAGGGGAGGAGTGTTCCTTTTTCTCCACATTTTCACGAACATGTGCTGTCATCTGAGGTTTTGATCTTAGCCAATTTGATTGGTGTAAAGTACAATCTCAGGGTTGTTTTGATTTGAATTAACCTGAGCACTAAGGACTTTAAACATATCTTTAAGTGCTCCTTAGCCATTTTAGACTCTTCTGTCTTGACATCTCTATTTAGATATATACCCCATATTTGATTGGTTTATTTCGTTTCTTGAGTTCTTTATATATTTTGGATATTAGCCCTTTATCAGATGTGAGGTTAGTTGAGATTTTTTTCTCCAGTCTGTAGGTTGATGATTAGTACCATTGCCTATATGGTTTGCTTACAGAAGCTTTCCAGTTTCATGAGGTCACATTTATGAATTGATGATCTTAGAGCATGAGCCATGGGAGTAGTTTTTAGGACATTTCCCTCTCTGTGTCAATGAGTTTATCTTCTATTAGATTCAGTGGATCTTATTTTATGTTGATAATCTTGATCAACTTGAAAACGAGCTTTGTGCAAGGTGATAAGTATGGATTTATTTTTATTTTTCAACATACAGACTGCAAATTAGAACAGCACCATTTATTGAAAATCCTTTCTTTTTTCCATCATATATATATATATATATATATATAGCTTCTTTCCAAATATCAAGTGTCTATAAATGTGTGGTTTTCTTTCTGGTTCTTCAGTTCTAGTCCACTGATCCATCTGTCAGTCTCTGTATCAATACCATGTAGGTTTTTTTTTTTTATCACTACTGCTCTATACTAGAGTTTGAGGTCCAGGATTGCTCTGAGCCAGGATAGCAGTGGAGTCACAGAGTAGGACCCTGGCAATGGCTTTAAAATCGAAATGTCTCAGGGCTTTCTAGCTCTCAAATTGTACTGAAATGCTGATGATAACTTCTAAAAAGTACTTGGTTTTTCTGAGGGTAGGCTGGCTTAGGTGATTAACACCTGTAGCCTAACAGAGGAGGATTAAGCAATGCAGCCTTTTTTCTAGCTCAGCAGGAAATGCTGGGCTCTAACTTTGAGCCAACAAGCCAGGTGTCACTGGAAGAGAAGAAATTTAGAGAAGTGATTATAGAAGTTATTACTAAGTTATAAAAATATTTTTATGAAATTTATATAAGGGCAAAGCAGAAAGATCCTAAGTGCGGAAAGGGAAAAATTCTTCTAAGTGAGTAAAAGGAAAAAAAAAATAGTCTAAGTGGAGAAAGGCAAAAAAAAAAAAAATTTTTTTTCTCTCTCGATTTTCCTTGTCTCTTTGTCCTCAGCACTTATAAATATTTCAGAATACATGACCTCATGTTACAAAGTTCATCAACTGTCTCAGATCAACAGGTTCACTGAAGTTATCAAACCATAACTATGATATTAGTGAAGTTTTGTATAGGTAAACCCAATCAATATTTTATCTTTTACCCTAGAACCTATAATAAATCATTAGTTCCCTTCTGATGACCTTTGGTTAATTGTTATACAACCTCTTGGAATGTGCTCTGAATAGGAGAAAGCCTAGTTACTATCTAATAGCAATTAGCCAGTGACACTAGGAAAACTGGCAGTTCTCATTGCAGTTTTGACTATCAGAAAAAGGACCTAATAGCCCTTTTAGTTTGGGGAGAATTTTATTGAGTATTTTGCATTGATATGCATAAAAGAAGTTGGTCTGAAGTTGCCTTAATCTGGAATCAATTCACCAATAAAAACAAATAGACTAACAGACTGGCTATATAAACAATACACAACATTTTGCTGCATAAAAGAAACCCACCTCGCCCTTCCGCTCGACTCGAGACTCGAGCCCCGGGATACCTTGCCAGCAGAGTCTTGCCCAACACCCACAAGGGCCCACACGGGACTCCCCACGGGACCCTAAGACCTCTGGTGAGTGGAACACAGCGCCTGCTCCAATCCAATCACGCGGAACTTGAGACTGCAGTACATAGGGAAGTAGGCTACCCGGGCTTGATCTGGGGCACAAACCCCTTCCACTCCACTCGAGCCCCGGGCTACCTTGCCAGCTGAGTCGCCTGACACCCGCAAGGGCCCACACAGGATTCCACACGTGATCCTAAGACCTCTAGTGAATGGAACACAACTTCTGCCAGGAGTCTGGTTCGAACACCAGATATCTGGGTATCTGCCTTGCAAGAAGAGAGCTTGCCTGCAGAGAGTACTCTGCCCACTGAAACTAAGGAGAGTGCTACCCTCCAGGTCTGCTCATAGAGGCTAACAGAGTCACCTGAAGAACAAGCTCTTAACAGTGACAAATAAAACAGCTAGCTTCAGAGATTACCAGATGGCGAAAGGCAAATGTAAGAATCCTACTAACAGAAATCAAGACCACTCACCATCATCAGAACGCAGCACTCCCACCCCACCTAGTCCTGGGCACCCCAACACAACCAAAAATCTAGACCCAGATTTAAAAACATTTCTCATGATGATGATAGAGGACATCAAGAAGGACTTTCTTAAGTCACTTAAAGAATTACAGGAGAGCACTGCTAAAGAGTTACAGGCCCTTAAAGAAAAGCAGGAAAACACAGCCAAACAGGTAGAAATCATTAAAGAAAAACAGGAAAACACATCCAAACAGGTGATGGAAATGAACAAAACCATACTAGAACTAAAAGGGGAAGTAGACACAATAAAGAAAACCCAAAGCGAGGCAACGCTGGAGATAGAAACCCTAGGAAAGAGATCTGGAACCATAGAGGCGAGCATCAGCAACAGAATACAAGAAATGGAAGAGAGAATCTCAGGTGCAGAAGATTCCATAGAGAACATCGACACAACAGTCAAAGAAAATACAAAATGCAAAAGGATCCTAACTCAAAACATCCAGGTAATCCAGGACACAATGAGAAGACCAAACCTACGGATAATAGGAATTGATGAGAATGAAGATTTTCAACGTAAAGGGCCAGCTAATATCTTCAACAAAATAATAGAAGAAAACTTCCCAAACATAAAAAAAGAGATGCCCATGATCATACAAGAAGCCTACAGAACTCCAAATAGACTGGACCAGAAAAGAAATTCCTCCCGACACATAATAATCAGAACAACAAATGCACTAAATAAAGATAGAATATTAAAAGCAGTAAGGGAGAAAGGTCAAGTAACATATAAAGGAAGGCCTATCAGAATTACACCAGACTTTTCACCAGAGACTATGAAAGCCAGAAGAGCCTGGACAGATGTTATACAGACACTAAGAGAACACAAATGCCAGCCCAGGCTACTATACCCGGCCAAACTCTCAATTACCATAGATGGAGAAACCAAAGTATTCCACGACAAAACCAAATTCACACAATATCTTTCCACGAATCCAGCCCTTCAAAGGATAATAACAGAAAAGAAGCAATACAAGGACGGAAATCACGCCCTAGAACAACCAAGAAAGTAATCATTCAACAAACCAAAAAGAAGACAGCCACAAGAACAGAATGCCAACTCTAACAACAAAAATAAAAGGGAGAAACAATTACTTTTCCTTAATATCTCTTAATATCAATGGACTCAATTCCCCAATAAAAAGACATAGACTAACAGACTGGCTACACAAACAGGACCCAACATTCTGCTGCTTACAGGAAACCCATCTCAGGGAAAAAGACAGACACTACCTCAGAGTGAAAGGCTGGAAAACAATTTTCCAAGCAAATGGACTGAAGAAACAAGCTGGAGTAGCCATTTTAATATCGGATAAAATCGACTTCCAACCCAAAGTTATCAAAAAAGACAAGGAGGGACACTTCATACTCATCAAAGGTAAAATCCTCCAAGAGGAACTCTCAATTCTGAATATCTACGCACCAAATGCAAGGGCAGCCACATTCATCAGAGACACTTTAGTAAAGCTCAAAGCATACATTGCACCTCACACAATAATAGTGGGAGACTTCAACACACCACTTTCTTCAAAGGACAGATCGTGGAAACAGAAACTAAACAGGGACACAGTGAAACTAACAGAAGTTATGAAACAAATGGACCTGACAGATATCTACAGAACATTTTATCCTAAAACAAAAGGATATACCTTCTTTTCAGCACCTCAAGGGACCTTCTCCAAAATTGACCATATAATTGGTCACAAAACAGGCCTCAATAGATACAAAAATATTGAAATTGTCCCATGTATCCTATCAGACCACCATGGCCTAAGACTGATCTTCAATAACAATATAAATAATGGAAAGCCAACATTCACGTGGAAACTGAATAACACTCTTCTCAATGATACCTTGGTCAAGGAAGGAATAAAGAAAGAAATTAAAGACTTTTTAGAGTTTAATGAAAATGAAGCCACAACGTACCCAAACCTATGGGACACAATGAAAGCATTTCTAAGAGGGAAACTCATAGCTCTGAGTGCCTCCAAGAAGAAACGGGAGAGAGCACATACTAGCAGCTTGGCAACACATCTAAAAGCTCTAGAAAAAAAGGAAGCAAATTCACCCAAGAGGAGTAGACGGCAGGAAATAATCAAACTCAGGGGTGAAATCAACCAAGTGGAAACAAGAAGAACTATTCAAAGAATTAACCAAACGAGGAGTTGGTTCTTTGAGAAAATCAACAAGATAGATAAACCCTTAGCTAGACTTACTAAAGGGCACAGGGACAAAATCCTAATTAACAAAATCAGAACTGAAAAGGGAGACATAACAACAGATCCTGAAGAAATCCAAAACACCATCAGATCCTTCTACAAAAGGCTATACTCAACAAAACTGGAAAACCTGGACGAAATGGACAAATTTCTGGACAGATACCAGGTACCAAAGTTGAATCAGGATCAAGTTGACCATCTAAACAGTCCCATATCACCTAAAGAAATAGAAGCAGTTATTAATAGTCTCCCAACCAAAAAAAGCCCAGGACCAGATGGGTTTAGTGCAGAGTTCTATCAGACCTTCAAAGAAGATCTAATTCCAATTCTGCACAAACTATTTCACAAAATAGAAGTAGAAGGTACTCTACCCAACTCATTTTATGAAGCCACTATTACTCTGATACCTAAACCACAGAAAGATCCAACAAAGATAGAGAACTTCAGACCAATTTCTCTTATGAATATCGATGCAAAAATCCTCAATAAAATTCTCGCTAACCGAATCCAAGAACACATTAAAGCAATCATCCATCCTGACCAAGTAGGTTTTATTCCAGGGATGCAGGGATGGTTTAATATACGAAAATCCATCAATGTAATACATTATATAAACAAACTCAAAGACAAAAACCACATGATCATCTCGTTAGATGCAGAAAAAGCATTTGACAAGATCCAACACCCATTCATGATAAAATTCTGGAAAGATCAGGAATTCAAGGCCCATACCTAAACATGATAAAAGCAATCTACAGCAAACCAGTAGCCAACATCAAAGTAAATGGAGAGAAGCTGGAAGCAATCCTACTAAAATCAGGGACTAGACAAGGCTGCCCACTTTCTCCCTACCTTTTCAACATAGTACTTGAAGTATTAGGCAGAACAATTCGACAACAAAAGGAGATCAAGGGGATACAAATTGGAAAAGAGGAAGTCAAAATATCACTTTTTCCAGATGATATTATAGTATATATAAGTGACACTAAAAATTCTACCAGAGAACTCCTAAACCTGATAAACAGCTTCGGTGAAGTAGCTGGATATAAAATAAACTCAAACAAGTCAATGGCCTTTCTCTATACAAAGAATAAACAGGCTGAGAAAGAAATTAGGGAAACAACACCCTTCTCAATAGTCACAAATAATATAAAATATATTGGCGTGACTCTAACTAAGGAAGTGAAAGATCTGTATGATAAAAACTTCAAATCTCTGAAGAAAGAAATTAAGGAAGATCTCAGAAGATGGAAAGATCTCCCATGCTCATGGATTGGCAGGATCAACATTGTAAAAATGGCTATCTTGCCAAAAGCAATCTACAGATTCAATGCAATCCCCATCAAAATTCCAACTCAATTCTTCAACGAATTGGAAGGAGCAATTTGCAAATTTGTCTGGAATAACAAAAAACCTAGGATAGCAAAAAGTCTTCTCAAGGATAAAAGAACTTCTGGCGGAATCACCATGCCAGACCTAAAGCTTTACTACAGAGCAATTGTGATAAAAACTGCATGGTACTGGTATAAAGACAGACAAGTAGACCAATGGAATAGAATTGAAGACCCAGAAATGAACCCACACACCTATGGTCACTTGATCTTCGACAAGGGAGCTAAAACCATCCAGTGGAAGAAAGACAGCATTTTCAACAATTGGTGCTGGCACAACTGGTTGTTATCGTGTAGAAGAATGCGAATCGATCCATACTTATCTCCTTGTACTAAGGTCAAATCTAAGTGGATCAAGGAACTTCACATAAAACCAGAGACACTGAAACTTATAGAGGAGAAAGTGGGGAAAAGCCTTGAAGATATGGGCACAGGGGGAAAATTCCTGAACAGAACAGCAATGGCTTGTGCTGTAAGATCGAGAATTGACAAATGGGACCTAATGAAACTCCAAAGTTTCTGCAAGGCAAAAGACACCGTCAATAAGACAAAAAGACCACCAACAGATTGGGAAAGGATCTTTACCTATCCTAAATCAGATAGGGGACTAATATCCAACATATATAAAGAACTCAAGAAGGTGGACTTCAGAAAATCAAATAACCCCATTAAAAAATGGGGCTCAGAACTGAACAAAGAATTCTCACCTGAGGAATACCGAATGGCAGAGAAGCACTTGAAAAAATGTTCAACATCCTTAATCATCAGGGAAATGCAAATCAAAACAACCCTGAGATTCCACCTCACACCAGTCAGAATGGCTAAGATCAAAAATTCAGGTGACAGCAGATGCTGGCGTGGATGTGGAGAAAGAGGAACACTCCTCCATTGTTGGTGGGAGTGCAGGCTTGTACAACCACTCTGGAAATCAGTCTGGGGGTTTCTCAGAAAACTGGACATAGTACTACCGGAGGATCCAGCAATACCTCTCCTGGGCATATATCCAGAAGATGCCCCAACTGGTAAGAAGGACACATGCTCCACTATGTTCATAGCAGCCTTATTTATAATAGCCAGAAGCTGGAAAGAACCTAGATGCCCCTCAACAGAGGAATGGATACAGAAAATGTGGTACATCTACACAATGGAGTACTACTCAGCTATTAAAAAGAATGAATTTATGAAATTCCTAGCCAAATGGATGGACCTGGAGGGCATCATCCTGAGTGAGGTAACACATTCACAAAGAAACTCACACAATATGTATTCACTGATAAGTGGATATTAGCCCCAAACCTAGGATACCCAAGATATAAGATATAATTTGCTAAACACATGAAACTCAAGAAGAATGAAGACTGAAGTGTGGACACTATGCCCCTCCTTAGTTTTGGGAACAAAACACCCATGGAAGGAGTTACAGAGACAAAGTTTGGAGCTGAGATGAAAGGATGGACCATGTAGAGACTGCCATATCCAGGGATCCACCCCATAATCAGCATCCAAACGCTGACACCATTGCATACACTAGCAAGATATTATTGAAAGGACCCAGATGTAGCTGTCTCTTGTGAGACTATGCCGGGGTCTAGCAAACACAGAAGTGGATGCTCACAGTCAGCTAATGTCTGGATCATAGGGCTCCCAATGGAGGAGCTAGAGAAAGTAGCCAAGGAGCTAAAGGGATCTGCAACCCTATAGGTGGAACAACATTATGAACTAACCAGTACCCCGGAGCTCTTGACTCTAGCTGCATATATATCAAAAGATGGCCTAGTCGGCCATCACTGGAAAGAGAGGCCCATTGGACTTGCAAACTTTATATGCCCCAGTACAGGGGAACACCAGGGCCAAAAAGGGGGAGTGGGTGGGCAGGGGAGTGGGGGTGGGTGGATATGGGGGACTTTTGGTATAGCATTGGAAATGTAAATGAGTTAAATACCTAATAAAAAATGGAAAAAAAAAAGAAAAAAAAAAAAAAAAAGAAACCCACCTCAGGGACAAAACCAGACACTACCTCAGAGTAAAAGGCTGGAAAACAATTTTCCTAGCAAATGGTCTGAAGAAATAAGCTGGAGTAGCCATTCTAATATAGAATAAAATCAATTTCCAACCCAAAGTTATCAAAAAAGACAAGAAGGGACAGTTAATGATCATGAAAGGCAAAATCTTCCAAGATGAACCCTCAATTCTGAATATCTATGCTCCAAATGCAATGGCATCCACACTCATTAAAGAAACTTTAGTAAACCTCAAATCATTCATTGCACTGCACACCATAATAGAGGGAGACTTCACAACCCACTCTTATCTATAGAAAGATCGGGGAAATAGAAACTAAACAGAGACACATTGAAGATAAAAGAATTTATGAAACAAATGGATTTAATAGATATCTACAGAACATTTTACCCTAAAACAAAAGCATATAACTTCTTCTCAGCACCTCATGGTACCGTCTCCACAATAGACCATATAATCAGTCACAAAACAGGACTCAACAAAAATATTGAGTATCCCATACACTCTATCACATCACCATGGAGGAAGGCTGATCTTCAATAACAACATAAATAATAGGAAGCCAACATTCATGTGAAAGCTGAACAACACTCTACTCAATGATAACTTGGTCAAGGAAGAAATAAAGAAGAAATTAAACACTTATTAGAGTTTAATGAAAATGAAGGGACAATATACCCAAACTTATGGGACACAATGAATGTAGTCCCACAAAGAAAACCAACAGCTCTGAGTGCCACCAAAAAGAAACAAGAGAGAGCACATACTAAGAGCTTGACAGCACACCTAAAAGATCTAGAACAAAAGGAGGCAAATTTACAAGGGGGAGTAGATAGCAGAAAATAATCAAACTCAGTGCTGGAATCAACCAAGTGGGCACAGAAAGAACTATTCAAAGTATCAACCAAACCAGGAGCCTGTTCTTTGAATGTAGTATCAAGATAGATACACCCTTAGCAAGATGAACTTGAGGGCACAGGGATAGTATCCTAATTAACAAAATCATAAATGAAAAGGGAGACATAAGACCAGAACCTGAGGAAATCCTAGGCATCATCACATCCTACTACAAAAGGCTATACTAAAAAAACTGGAAAACTTGGACAAAATGGACAATTTTGTAGACAGAAATCAGGTACCAAAGTTAAATGCAGATAAGAATAAAGATCTAAACAGCCCCATATCCCCTAAAGAAATAGAAGCAGTCACTAATAGTCTCCTAACCAAATAATGCCCAGGACCACCCACATGGGTTTAGTGCAGAGTTCTATCAGACCTTCAAAAAAGAACTAATTCCAACTGTTCTCAAACTAGTTCACAAAATAGAAACAGAACGTAACCTATTCAATTCATTTTATAGATACCACAATTACTCTGATAACTAAACCATATAAAGTCCCAACAAAATAGAGGACTTCAGACCAATTTCCCTTATGAATATTGATGCAAAAATATTCAATAAAGTCCATGCAAACTGAATCTCAGAACATATCACAAAGATCATCAATAATGATCAAGTACGCTTCATCCCAGGGATGCAGGGATGGATTAATATAAGGAAACACATCAACGTAATCCACTATATAAGCAAACTGAAAAACAAAAACCGCATGATCATCTCCTTACATGCTGAGAAATCATTTAACGAAATCCAACACCCATTCATGATAAAAGTCATGGAAAGATCAGGAATTCAAGGCCCATACTTGAACATAATAAAAGCAGTATATAGCAAAACAGTAGTCAACATCAAACTAAATGGAGAGAAACTAAACCCAATCCCACTAAAATCAGGGACTAGACAAGGCTGCCACTTTCTTCCTATCTATTCAATATATCACTTGAAATCCTAGCCAGAGCAATTGGACAACAGAAGTAGATCAAGGGAGCACCATGGTCCCTGGACCGGGGGATTCTGTGGACACCCACAAGGACCCACACAGGATCCTCCACGGGATCCTAAGACCTCTGGTGAGTGGAACACAACGCCTGGTCCAATCAAATTGCCCAGGACCCTAGACTGCACATTATTATTATGCACATCCGATAGGCATGTGTGTGTGTGTGTGTGTGTGTGTGTGTGTGTGTGTGTGTGTTTGTGTGTGCATATAAGCGTGTAGGTATGTAGCACTTGTGACCAGAGGAATGCAATCATGCAGTGTCTTTCTTTATTTCTCTCTGCCATTTTCCTATGATGCAGTGTGTTGATTAGAATATCTTTTGCCCATGGGATGTGGCAGTATTACAAGGTGTTGGCTTGTTTGCGGAAGTGTATCATTGTGTAGGCTTGCTTTTATGTAGTGCACAATCTCTGCCCAGTGACAAAAATTGATCCTCTTCCTTGCTAACTGTGGCCACAAGCTTCCACATTGTTGCCTTCAGACTAAGATATAGACCAATTACTTCCTTCCCCAGCACCTCCTCTTCCTGGATGCTGCCATGCTTCCTACCAAGATAATAATGTACTGACCCTCTGAATCTGTAAGACAACCTCAATTAAGTTTTCCCTATAAGAGTTTCCTGTGTCATGATGTCTCTTCACATCAATGAAACCCTGTTGAACATAGGCAGTATGTTAGCCTAATTTTTAATGCTTACAAGATAATTGCAACCAGCATGCAAGCACAAAGTAAAGATGATGAATGAGTTTCTGTATTTTTTGAACTTCTGAATTTTTGAATGAATGAGGGGATTGGGAAAATTAGAAAGTTTTGGGAAGGAGATAGAGAGAGGACCTTTTGGGCTCCTGCCACTTGCTTTTGCATTCAATATATCTATTTTAAAACAACACCAACAACTAAAACAACCAACGACAGGGCATCCATACAACAGATTCACAGAAAAGACACCAAAGGGCAATACATTCTTGTAAATCATTTTTCAGATAATGTCTGGTGTATTGAGCCTAAGGATTTTACTGTCAAACCCTGATGATTAATCACTAGATTGTATGCCCTAATACAATGATGAATGACACTGTGGTCAATAGGACAGTTAACGTGTATAAATACATCGTTTTTCACACAGTCAGTTTGAATTGTTACTATATTTCCCAGTTTGTTTGTTTTTTTTTTTGCATTTTATCTCCATTAGTGTGTTGTTTTCAGCCCTCACTTGCTACATAGAAAACGGAATCTTTTACAATATATTTCATTTAGGGTGCACAATGGAACCTAAAGACTATTTCAGTCCATTTCAAAGTAGAGCTCTCTGTTCTCTTTCCAAAATTGAATTTAAACTGTTTTCAAATATATTTTGCAGTTGTGTGGCTTAGTTTAATTAAGATTGGGGGGGTTATTTCTCCCACAGTCCCAGTTGTCTAAAACTGGGAAAACTGTCTAGAAATGTGGAACCTTTGTGACTGTGCCCTAGGAGAAGTAGATCCGTGGGGCAAGAAGGAGCGAGCTGGGTGGTTCTGAACTAAATCTTGGATTCTAAATCCAACCAAATGTGAGAAAGGCCCATTCAGGCTCTCAATGCCACATATGAACTTGTTGTTTCCTCCTATGTTCTCTTTATCATGACAGTCTGTTCCTCGTGAGTGTTTGCCATATACATCTCTTCCTGAACATTGATTGTGTCAGGAGTTTTGACAACTTGACTTAAAAATAAGTATTGTAAGTGTACATCTGTCTCTCCACCTCTTCCTCTTCCCCCTCCCTCCCTCCCTCCCTCCCTCCCTCCCCCCCTCTCTCTCTCTCTTTCTCTCTCTCTCTCTTTCTCTCTCTCTCTCTCTCTCTCTCTCTCTCTCTCTCTCTCTCTCTCTGTGTGGGTGTGTGTAGGTGTGTGTGGGTGGGTGTTGTGTCAAATATATTGCTGTCAATTTTGCCTTCATGTATTTTTTAATGTGTGTGTGTGGAATGATTTTTCACATTAAAAATTATTCTCACTTTTCATAAATTACAGTGTAATCTTCAATTTTAGGGAGATAAGCTTCCAAATGGCTTTTTTTCTGGAACTCAAGAAATTGGAATGCTCCATAGTTTTATGACCTGAGTGAGAATTTTCAATAGGTTCCCAGTGATGCTGTGGGGCCATACTTAAGATCTGTGTAGCAGCTAGAGGAGCCTCTGTGTTCTTTGAGGCCTGCATTTGGAGAATAACTACGAATTGTTTGTACAGTTGGCTCTAGCATAGAGACTCTTCTTTAAAATTGTTTTCTCTTTCTCACTAGATGCCATGCATTGGAAAGTCCTTCCACATGGAAACTACGGACCATATTGAATGGTGGAGAAAGGAGATTCACAGTAAATTATAAATGAAGAAAACAAAAGTTACAGCCCTATAACTGATACTCCCACAGCTAAAGCTGTGTGGAAGCATGGAGAATGTTGGAGGACTTGCAAAATTTGTTTGGATCTCATTCCTCCTCATTGCTCACATAATTTAGTACTTAATATCCTCGTGATTTCATAGATATATTTTTCTAAATACTTCTTAATTAAGTTGTGTGAATGTGTGTAACTCTGTGAATGTCTCTGTGCATATCTCTCTTTCTATGTATATTTTTCTCTGTCTCTGTGCCTACTTGTGTGTCTCTGTGTGAATGTTTATGTGCATGTCTCACTCTGTATGTCTAAGTTTCTCTGTCTTTCTGTCTCTGTCTGTCTATCTATGCCTCACATCTAAACTCATTTCTTCTCCTTGCTTACCTTCTTTTTCTATTGTTTTTCCTTCTTTGCCTTATCCTTCTCCTCCTTATTCTTTTCTCCTTCGCCTTCTCCTCCTACTCCTGTTTCTTTCTTTCTTCTTCTTCTTCTTCTTCTTCTTCTTCTTCTTCTTCTTCTTCTTCTTCTTCTTCTTCTTCTTCTTCTTCTTCTTCTTCTTCTTCTTCTTCTTCTTCTTCTTCTTCTTCTTCTATGCCTTTGACTTTTCCTTCTCTCATTCTTCTTCTCTCCTTCTCTCCTCCTTATTTAACCTTCTCCTTTTCTACTTCTCCAAGTCCTCCTCCTTCCTTTTGCTCTTCCTCTTCCTCTTCTCTTGTTCTTCTTCCTTCTCCTTCTCCTTGTCGTTCTGCTCCACCCATTCCTCTTCCCTTCCTTCTTCTCCTCTTCCTCTCCATATTCTTCTCCTTCTCTTTATTTTTCTCCTTCTACTTTTTTCTCTATCTCACCCTCCCTCACTCCCTCCTACCCTTACCCTACCCTCCCTGATGCATTCACAGACTCTCCTCCAGTACTACTGGTCATTTGAATTTTGTCTTGCCAAGCTATGAAGACAAGGATGGTCTCCTGAGGCATCCCCTGTTACTGGTCTTTTCCATATGTCTTTTCAATTGTCCTTTCACTGTTTTACAGATTTCTTCTAAGATCATTTTACCCCACCCCACCTCCATGCCTCGATTTCTTCTGGTGGGAGTCTCCAGAGTTTCAAACTCACATCCTCTTAATCGTAATTTTCACCTACATGGGAAGGAAGGCATTTCCTCCGTATTTCTGGAACCCTGGCTCCTGGTGAATTTACCATACCCACAAGCACTCCCGCCCTGCAGTGGCTAATGGCTAGCAGTCACATACAAAATGACCAAAGGTTCTGATCTTCAGGTTAGATAACTTCTAGTTACCTAGCAACAGCAAGATAACAAGCCCAATATATGAGAGGCTACTTGGCCCTACATCAGTCTCTCATTCTCTCTCTCTCTCTCTCTCTCTCTCTCTCTCTCTCTCTCTCTCTCTCTCTCTCTCTCTCTCTCTCTCTCTCTAACTTTTACAATCCTTACTCTCTGTAAACTTTTACCTCTTTCTCTAAGCGTTCAACTTTCTTACTCTCTAACTTGCTTTCTGTCTTTCCTTCTATTTCTTTCCCCATCTCTCCTTTTGGCCATGGCAAGTCTAACAATCTTTTTACTCTTTTTTTTCTCCTTGCTGTCTAAAATAAAGCTCTAAAACATTAGACTGTCTATGTTTTTTAGGCCCAATATGGGATGCCAGAGACAAAGAATCTGGTACCATTGTCTTCCCCTAGTTCACCCCCATCCGTGTAGTTTCAGTGGATTTACACAGCCAGATGCACAATCAGGTATGCATGGTAATTATCCTTCACTCCTCCCATGTCAGCCTTCACAGAGCACAGAACCTTCTGCCGTCCATGTTCTCTCTCACTTCACCAACTTGCCCTACACCCACAGTTTCACACTGGACACTTAACATTACTACAAATTATTAAAATGTAACTGCATTTAAATTTAAAAATCATCTCCTCATTTGAGTTGGTAACAATCCAATGCTTAACAGATATTTGTTAGTAGTGCTTACCTGTTGACATTGATACCATGAACTTCTTATTACTTCTGGTGCTATGTGATTTTTTTTTTCAAGCAAGATGAGGACTTGAACAATTTCTGAAATCATGTCTTTGGACTCACAGCACTTACGTGATGTAGTTCTAGTTTCCCAGAGACTTCCAGTATCTGTGATGAGCCATGAACTTGGAACATCTGCAGCATGACCCAGAGTTTCATTGGGCTGAGCAGAGAGATCTCAAGATTTGATTGCTTTCTCTGTACAAAGTATATATATACGATTAAATTACAACTGCATAGTGGTTTTTATTACTCTGTGTTATTATCATTTCAAATCCTCTTATTTCTTGGCTGAGTTGCTAAATGATACCTTGTTCTGTGAACCAGCTGCCATTTTTGTTCTAAAGCGATTTGATGGATCTTTTCAGCTTTCCTAGTTCCATTTACTGAGAAAGGTAGCTTCTCTCTGAGGTTATGGTCTCAGAAGTTGTTGGATGTTTCAAACCCTTCCCTGGAATGTCTGGGACTCTGCAAAAAAGGAATTAAGAATTTTGAAACAAAAGTGAGGAACTACTTGGTGTCTTCTTCTTGTCCTGTGAAAATTCTGAGATCCATTCTTACAACTGGAAATATTCAAACACATTAAAATTATTCTACAATGAGAAAATCAACTGCATTATAATCCTGATACTTACTGACACATGAGTTATAAGGATGTTCTTTATTAAAAAATCAATTAGTTCTTACACTCTTTATTTCGTTCTAGAACACATTTTCCCCCTTTTAACAGCTGAAAAATCTATTTTACTTCAATTTCATTTTTAAAAATCCGTATTATTTTAAAAATTTTAGTGGTAATTGTTATAAGTATCTATAATGTGTTGCAGATGGATCATGCCCCCTCTTTATGTGGCTAATGGAAGGTTATTTTAAAAAATTCTTCCTAATGAACATCTATTCTTGTTGTTGTTTTTGTTGTTGTTGTTATTGATGTTGTTAGATGTTATTACTTGACTTCAGGAATGTTTAATGCTAATGAGGGTCTTATTGTTCTCCAGATGTCTCCTTTCACCCTCCCAATATATATAATATATATATATATATATATATATATTTGTAAAAATGTGGTGAGTCCCTGTATGCACATTATCAAATGTTTCTGATTCAACTTGTGCACAAAGCAATCTACATTTTGTCTTTTTACATTGGTGTTCTTTTGCAGGGAAATGAAATACCAAAGCCTATCTGAAAGTAAGGATTTTTCAAAAGTCTCATTTCCTTGGGAATTCTAAATAAAAGTTTATATTCATTATGGAGAATGTATTATGAGCTTGTCAAGAGCATTTGAATATGAAATTCTTTCCTGTTATGTTTATTTTTCTTTGGTGATTTGAAGTGGAAGCTACTCACAGGAAAAAAAAGAGAGGTATCTAAAACTACTTCTCATTATCTCACTTTCTTTAAATTGAGATTTCTGATGTTGAAGAGGAATGAAGTGAGTGTGCAGATTTTGTCCATATAACTCCTAAAAGAAAGAGCAATAGTCATGTTCCACAAACACATGTATTCAACACCCCAATTAAATTGCATGGGTACTGGCTGAATCTAAAGTCCCTGTAAATGAATGTGTGTGTGTGTGTGTGTGTGTGTGTGTGTGTGTGTGTGTGTGAATGTTTCCATGTGTGTGTGTGTCTGTGACTCAGTATATCTAGGTGTATATGTACATGTGTGTGTTAGGATTTTATTGCTGTAAACAGACACACTTATCAATGCATGTTTTATTAGAAAACCATTTAATTGGGGCTGGCTTACAGGTTCAGAAGTTCAGTCCATTATCATCAAGGTAAGAATATGTCAGGATCCAGGCAGGCATGGTTCATTTGGAGCTGAGAGTTCTATAACTTCATCTGATAGCTGCTTGGAAATGAATAGCTTCCAGGCAGTAGGCAGAGGGCCTGAAAAGTCTGTTTCCACAAAACACCAAATGTGTTTTTGAGTGTTTATGTGAGTATTAGTATGGGTTTTATTGCCATGAAGTGTCACCAGGATCATAGTAAATCTTGAACACTTTGTAACTTCTTTTCAGAGGTTTACTCCATTATTGTCATGGCTGGAAACATGGTAGCCTTCAGACAGACAAAGTGCTGGAGAAGGAGATGAGTTTTAGGTCTTGATATACAGGAAGCAGATGGAGACTGTGTCAAACTGGGGATTGCTTAAGGACAGCAGACCTCCAAGCCTACCACCACATTGTTACATTTCTTCCAACAAGATCACACCAACTCAACAAAGACACATCTCCATCAGTGTTCCAACTACTCCACCAATGTCACACCTCATGAAACTATTTCACACTTCCTGAGAGTGCCACACCTATTGGCACTATTTATTTGGGCCCATTAACATTATTCTTAAAACTGTTCAATGGACAAAAGGTAACTTTAATGAAAGAAATAAAGAATGTTTCAAAAAATAAACAGGAGTATGTATGTCTTGGTTACTGTTCTATGCTGTGAGAGACATCATGACCAAACAAACTTATAAGAGGAAACATTTAATTGTGGTCTTAGAGTTCCAGAGGGCAAGTCCAGGATATCATGGTAGACACCATGGCAACACAGAGGCAAAACATGTAGAGCAGTAGTTGAGAGCGAACAACTTATGATGGAGATGGCAGAGAGTAATGAAAGAGGGAGAGAGAGAGAGAGAGAGAGAGAGAGAGAGAGAGAGAGAGAGAGAGAGAGAGAGAGAGAGAGAGAAAGAGAGAAAGAGAGAAAGAGAGAGAGAGAGAGAGAGTCTGATGGGTTTTTGATATTTCAAGGCTCTGTGACAAATCTCCTTTAATAATAAAACAACTCCTAATTCATTCTAAACAGCCCATCACCCGGAAAACTAACACATTTGAACGTGTGATCATCTGTGGCACACAATTATTCAAACGAATAAAGGAATGAAAAAGAAAATGATATCAACTAATAAGTGGCCATGACACTTGGTAGTATAGTTTATATCATTACTTTTCATTTCTCTCAGGTTAGGGTTATTTGCATAACATATTTCTGATCAGCAATCATTCTCAAATAATCCAAAGGCATCCTAACCCCACCACACACACACACACACACACACATTTCTACTTGATTAACGATATTGGCATTACTTATTTTTATGGAAACATATCCCTTATTCCTGATTTAGTTCAAATCGTGGGAAATGTTGATGTATAATTAATTCCTATTCATAATGGGATAATACAGAAGTCAACAATATTGAATCCATTGTTCCTTGGAGCTGAAGATTTTCCATCGATTTAGTAAAATATAAATATGATTTTAAAATAAGGCAACACCCTGAAAAAGTCTTATTTTCATCTTTTCATTATTTACAGACCATTCTGTGGTATAAATAGGAATCTAGAGGAAGAAAGGTGTTTAAAGTCACTGACACACACACTTAACTTAGGTTTCCTTTGCACAGGAAGAAGATATATCAATCCTCTATATATGAAGAGTTTCTCCAGGACCATTAATATATAAAAGTCTTCAGGTCTCTAGGTTAAAACAACATTGCTTTTGCCTATAATTTATGCAAAGTAACATCTTTTATACAGTTATCATATTGATGTGTGTATGCATACAGAATTATACAGGTAAGTCCAGAGGATAGGGAAGGGTATACTGTTTTCTGCTACTTCACTCCCTAATTTTCCCCTTGTGACAGGGTTTCTTGCTGAGCTAGGAGTGAGGCTGACATTCAGGAAGCCACAGTCATTCTTCTGTCTCTGCCACTCCAATTCCTAAGCACTGGTGTTTAGGTGAATGTTTGACCAAACACTTGGCTTTACCACTGGGCCATCTCCCTAGATTCTTCTTTATTTTAAATAACCTCTGGATGACTTTTGCCCTCAATGTAATGAAACTGCTCTATAAGAATTTGTTATTTAGAAGATGGCAATATAAGTGGTCTGTGTGTGTTCAGTACATGGTATATTAAGAACTACTTTCCTTAATACCTTGAGAATTGCATACAAATATTTTGATGGAATTTACTTTCCAATAATTTAGTAACTCCTCCCAGAACAAAACCTGGCCCACTCCCACCTAACTCCTCCTGCCAACTTCATATCTCGTCTTCTCCCCTTTGTTACAACCCATTCAAATCATTTGTGTTTCCCATAAACTCTTAGACATCTGGCTTCCAGTAAAGCATGAACAATCTATAAACTTCAAAGTCAATAACTTTGATGAAAACTTACTATTCATCCTTCATCAACTGTCTATACCTTATCAGATAGCGATAAGGGATAGTGAGCCTTCCCATTCAGTGATGGAAGACAGAATGTCCTGATTTTGTGCAGAAAGACACAGTTTTTCTCTTACCTCTGTGCCTTACAAGATTTTCATTCTCTTCCTTGAGGATTTCTAAGTTTCAGCTCCTCTAATTCTTGCCTCTTTCTGTGAGTATTTGTGAATATGCATGTGTGTCTATATTACAGATGTCTCAGTATATATACAACTCAACTCATAGTGGGATTTTGCAATTAACTGCTGGCACTATCTCACACTAGACCATATTCCTTAATGCAGACTTGGTGTGGGTAAGTACCAGAAAGGAACTGGAGATTGCTAGATATCTTCAGAGTTAGTTGTAGTATAGGTGAAGTTTAGACTTCTGACCTTACATTCTGGCTAGCCCCTATGGGTTTAAGATGCATGGATAAGGGATCAAGATCCTGAACTTGGATTGCATTTTTCTCCTTTTTGAACAAAACAGAGATATCCTTGAAGAGATAGATGGATCTTATCACTTTGTTTCAAATAAAGAATTCTGTGGTTAAATTGTTTTGAAATGTCAGTCATGGGTCTTAGATGAAGGCTTTGGTCCACAGTACAATGTTCATAGGTAGTACAATATGCACTCTGAAAAGTGATTGGAACCTGAGGGCTTTAATCAATGAGTTAATCAATCAATGGATATACAAGGAATGGGTAAGAAACTTGTAAATGAACGTGGTCATTTGGACATGTCTTCAAAGCTGTTTATTGTCTTTGTCCCTTCTTGTGTTAATGCTGACTAGCTGCCAATAAGTTGAACAATTTTGCTGCTTCATGCCCCTTTCATATTCATGTGATCATGGATCCTTCTTTCATTTGTGATAGTAACATGTCAGGTTCAGAGGAAACATGGCTTAATTCTTTATTTTTTTTTTCTAGAAACGGCATGCTAAGTGTAGAACCAATGTTACCTAGTTGTTGTAGTTGGAATATTCAGCCATGGTATCTGTTGTCTTTGAGACTCAAGAACTTTGCTGCTACCCACACCACTGGTCTTTCTTCTGAATTCACTATTGTATTTTAGTAGATTTCAATATCATATGAAGTACCAGAAAATGAGTGAAAAATGACAGTGGTGAAATGTGTTTAGAATCATTAAATTACACACTTAAAAATAAATAAATCAATGGATTTATTTAGTATATAAATCAAACTCCAATAAAACTTCTGAAAAGGCTTAATCAAATGTGATGCTTCTCATGTGAGTTGTTATTTGTCATAGCACCTGTGATTTAGCTGTTAATAGTAGTGGGTTTTATTACTTATGAATCAGACACCAATACATCCATGAAGGGGTTACACTCCATTCCCTCAGGAGAAAGAAATCAATTAAAAGTCATTGGATTTCTTGATGAGAATTTTTCTGGTCAAAGCTGAGTTGGCAGGAAGTTGGACAGACTGGGGTGTCTCCCAGAAAGTGTAACACAAATTAGAATGTAGGTGTTGTGAGGCTATAAGGCATATTCATTACTTGTCACCTATTATTGAGTATTCTTGCTGTTGGAGGTACTTACCCTTCACTTCTGCCATGGAGGGAAGTGGGTCTACACCTAGGCAGAATGAGGAGATTGTGATGAGTAATGTTTGTGTGGGTTATGGAGCAGGATAAACCTTAATGTGCTGGGATTTTATTTATCTCCAACTTGACAATCTAGCGTCACCTTAGGAGAGAGAACAATTGAAGAATTGTCTCTATTCACTTGGTTTTTGGGTAAGTCTATGGGACATTTTCTTCATTGATGGTCGATGTGTGAGGGTAGGCAACTGTGGGTAAGCTCATCAGTAGTCATTTATAAAAGGAAAGCTTTTACTCTGTATTTAAAATAAAATATTCGATCAAGCCACATGATTTTTGGTGGTTTGAATAAGAATATACCCTATAGATTCATATATATGGATATTTACTCACCAGGGATTGGCAGTGTGTTTAAGGATTAGAAGGAATGAGAGAAGATGTGGCTTCATTGGAGGAAGTGGTTGTGTCAATAAGGGTGGTCTTTGAGTTTTCAAGAAACCAATGTAATGGCAGAATATCTGTTTCTGTCTAAGGATCAATAGTTCTCTATTGCTCCAGTGCTGCGGTCACTGACTTGATGTTTGACTAAACTTCTGTAAGTGTAATCAAGCCCCCAGTTAATGCTTTGTTTCATAATAGTTGTTTTATCCATGATGTCTCTTCACAGCAATAGAACAATGACTAAGATAGGGTCAAGCAATAAGCACTCTTTCCTGGTAATGCTTCAAGTTCCTGTTTTGCCTTCCTTGGTAATAGTCTGTAACATGTAAGCTAATAACCCTTATATTCCCAAGTTATGTTTGATGTTAGTATTCTTCAGTGTGAGAAAGAAGCAAACTAGAACAATTGCATGTCATTATATACATGAGAATATCTTACCTTTAAATTAAAATAAAATATCTACACATTATTTGTCCTTATAGGATAAGTGACAGTGGTAGTATTAGATATTTTGTTCCTCTAAGAAATTGTCTTACTTAAGGTTTCTATTGTTGTAAGAACATACCATGTCCAAAGAGCTAATTCCATAGAAAAAGTTTTATTCAGCTTATATTCCACATTGCTGTTCATCATCAAAGTAGTTTGGAAAGAAACTGAAACAACACAGGTTCCTGGAGCCAGAAGCTCATGCATAGGCCATGGAGTGGTGATGCTTATTGACATGCTCCTTAAGTCTTGCTTCCATAAGGAGCACAAGACTACCACCACAAGGGTGTCCCCACCCACAATGAACTGGGTCCTCTCCCACCAATTAAGAAAATTCCTAAAAGCTTGATCTTAATGAGGCATTTTCTCAACTGAGGCTCCTCCTCTTGCAAGACTCTAGATCTTTTCAAGTTGCTATGAAACCAGTATGGCACTCTGAATGTAGTTGGCCTATGAGGAGGTGTGGCCTTGTAGGAGTGGGTGTGGCCTTTTTGGAGGAAGCATATCACTGTGAGGCTTTAAAGCTCTGCTCAGTGTGGAAGACAACATCCCTGCATGCAGAAGACTCTAAGCTTCCTCTCCACCACTACATATGCCCAGACACTTGCATGTTCACTTCCTTGATGATAGTGGACTGAACCTCTGAAACTGCAATGAAATGTTGAAAAGCCCTAATGAAATGTTTCTAATGAGTTGTCTTAGTCATAGTGGTTTTTCACAGCATTGAAACCCTAATTAAGACATCCAGCTAGCAGAGAAACTCTCCCAGATATCAAAATTAATCAACAATAGAGAGTATTTTCAAGTCATTTGGCATTCAAACTTATTCTAGAGAAAAAACACAAATGATTGAGTCCATGACAAGCCTGACTAAAAACAAAAACAAAAAACAATACAAAAACAAACAAACAAAAAACAAACAAACAAACAAAACAAAAACAAACAAAAACCTACAACAACAATAAAACCAACCAACCAAACAAACAAAAGAAACACTCAGAGTGCATATGGGACCCATTAAGACCCCCATGAAGCACAGGGGCTACTCAGGAGTAGTGACCAACATATTGGGCAACCTCATAGAGTTTGAAACCCATGAGAACTGGCATAGAAAAGAGATCAGCACATATGCATTGAGTACACCTTCACTGTTTTATGAGAAGGAGGTCACACATAAATTTGAGACAAGAATTTATAGGAAATAGACAGGCTGAAATGGTACATAGGTATGTTGGGAGTCAGATGTTTGGAGGAGAGCCAGGGGAACAGGCCAGTGGTGAGCTTTTTGATGGTCATCTGGGGCACTCAACAGAGACCTCCAAAAGATCACAGGATTCATCCCAGGCAAAGATTGCACAGGGAAAGAACTCAGGATCCACGCCCCACCATATATTATCTCACAGTTTATTCATTTTCTCTTTTAAATTACTCTTTGATCTGATCAGCTGGCTATTTGTTAAGAAACCAAAGAACCTAATGTGGATATGCCCAATTTTAACTCTTTGCACAAAATTTCTATTCTTCCTGGGTCTCCTGCTTCACATTTTGAGAACTTCATCTTAGAATTCATTTGTCCCTCAGTGTCCTCTAGTCCTTTTTGGGTCCTTTATTGTTTTTAAAGGTCACCATCAATTTAATCTTTCTTAACTTCTACCTGGTCTCTTTTCTGCATGTTAATATTGGATTTCTTAAAAAGATATCTTAATGGGAATAGAGAGATGACCATGTTGTCAAGAGTACTTTTGTACCGCAAAAAAACTGGATTTGTTTTCTTGAATTCATATCCAATGGTTAACAATCAGCTTTAATGCCAGCTCCATGGGATCTGACAACTCATGTCTCTGTGGTCACCTATACTCTCAAGCTCATGCCCTACTCCCACCCATATAAATAAAGATAATAAATCTTAAAATGAGAGACAAGTTTCATTTGGTTTCATTATTCAAATGAAACCTTATTTTGTCTGATTTCTGAATCTCTTTGGATCAGTTTTCTGGGTTGCACTTTGTGTAACAAGGCCACATTCCTTTTATCTATCACTCTTTCCCCAACTTGTTGTTTCTCCCTCAGACTTCATACCAGAGATTCTATCTATGTCCTGTCTTTCTCCACTTCTTCCTAAAAATCCATTTTTTGCTGCCATCCCTGCTCCTCTAAGTCATATCTCCAATTCCTTGCTCACTATGCAGACCACAGAATCTAAGTCCTGTCCATTTTAGCCTGTGTGATATTAGATGTATGCACTGTTCACAGCCTGCGTTGCAACTTTCATCTTCCTTTGATGTTCTTTCTACCATAGTCCATCTCTTCCAACAAAGTGTTCACTAAAAGCATGTCATGTCACACGTATTAATTTTTAGAACAAAACAAATTTTATTGACAAAGATACTGAGGTTTTGTCAAAGACCCATAGGTACCCAACACAGGAAAACAAACATTTTTTTTTCAATCCTATAAGTTTACATTTCTGTACTTTGTGATTTTTTTCAATTTAAGTGATATTTGACACCAGAGTATAGACATAGATATGGAGGTCACCGAGAAATTTGATAAAGTACACAGTAGGATTGGCTAGAACTTTGTAAACAACCTTTCCGAACTTTTTGGATCCATCATCTCTGGTGTACTGCACCCAGGAACCTATTAAGAAGTCATTGTCATCACCTGATCTCGCCTCAGCCAGAGGGGTCTCTGGAATGATGTGGAGGTTACCTTCCTTGTAGTCATCCAGGAGCTGATAGACGTAGAGGACCGGATCCTTCTTGTAGGAAATGTAAAAATAGTCCTGTAAGAATGGCACCTGGGCTAGCACCATCCCACTCCAGTTGTCCTCAGAGCCATCTTTCCCCTCAAATTTGTGTTGTACCTCTCTGCCAACCAGTGCGCCTGTGAGGTGGACATCCCTCACCTGAGGAAAAACTACTTTGTGAGGCAAGACCTTAAGATTTAAAATCCTCTCATCGCTGTGGAGCTCCTGTCCGTAGACACTGTCAATTGCGTCATACTTCACCAAATAAAGAGAAGGGTTTGTTGGCAGTTGACCTAGAATGATGGCCTTCCAATGGGTGACAGGCTCATTACCTTCCTTCCACCCGTGAGAAATTCTGCAGCCAACAATATTCCCCAGGGCCTGGGAAGAAGGCTTCCTCCTACTCTTCTTCTTGAGTGATGTCATGCTCAGACTCTTCAGAAGTATTGTCTTCTACCTGGCTGTAGACCTGTTGTGGTAGATCACACTGTCTTGTGGCTTCCATTCCCTTCAAATATCATACTTGCTTATTGCCTGGGACTGAAGATCTTGCCCGTTTAAACCAGACACAATGCTGTTGCCTCTGTCATATATATGAATTCCTGATGGGCAATGGTTATGGGTTGGGAGTGAATGCTGGACCAAGACTCTTCTCTAAGAGAACTTCTGAGCAGGTGAAGAAGATTATGCTAAACAGTTTTGAGCTCCTAAAATTAATTTTATAAAAATAAGAAGTTAATAAGTCAGCAATGGTGGTACACGCATTTAATCCCAGAAATCAGAAGGCAAGGACAGGCAGATTTCTAAATTAGAGACCAGCCTGGTCTACAAAGTGAGTTCCAGGGCAGTCAGTGCTATAGAGAGGAACCCTGTCTCAACAACAACAACAACAACAACATCAAGTAAAAGAAAACAAACGAAAATCAAACGAAAAACAAACAAAACAGAAATACAAACAAAAAATAACAAAACAAACAATCAAATGGAGAAGTTAATAGGAAGTGGTAGTGACCCATAACTTTAATCATAGTACTCAAAAGGCAGAGTGAGGCAGACCTTACTGAGAGAAAGACTAGTCTGGTCTACACAGTGAGTTTCCTGACAGCCAAATCTAAACATACAGAAACTCAAATAAAATTAACCAAGCAAGCAAACAAACAAACAAAGAAACAAGGGAAACAAGGAAATAAAAATAGTGTAATTAACAAGTAATTCTCTAGAGCTCAGAATAACATAGTCAGATCAACATTTATTTCTTCAGACCTGAGTAAATTTGTCTCTGATGAGGATCCTCTCCTTGAATTTCTATGTCAATTTAGGTGGTGCTATGACAATTACCCCCAATGATCAAGAAGAAGAGAAAAAAAAAAAAAAAGGCCAGAGGGGTCACCATGATTCTCTTGTACGCGTAAGCTCTGAGCTAAGTTCTTGCATTCACAAATATCTTCCCAGGGACACAGCACACCACTGTCCTTCTTTATTGTTTCTCCTGACCCAGCTTCAGAATTATTCGATTAAGCCATTGCATCACTGAACTCAAGAACAACTCAAAAAGTCGAGGCAATATCAGCCTTTTAGAACTAATAACTTCTAACATGCACATGGACAAACAGGAGCTTTGGCATTTTAGTGGAATTGTGATCTAGATATGGTTAGCAAGGATAATAAATTCAGGAGTTAAACTAACCTAGACCATTCATCTCCCTTGCTAATAAACATGCGGAAAGTAGAATGTACAGTAACTCACTGTAGGAGAGAAAATTTTTAGCTTTCTGTAGCTATGAGGGTCCCAATTACTTCATAAATGTACTTACCCATAGAAAAATATCCTAGTCGTCAAGATCTCCTGATACAGACCAGGCACCAAAAGCCTGTGGGAAAAAATGACCTGGCTTTGACACACCACTGTGAAGATAGTGAACTCACCTTGAATGGTTTCTAGCGCCTCCAAGTGGAATAGATGCGCAACCTCCAGCCAGTGCTCTGTGACATCACCCTAGTTCAGCTTACATCATAGAACCCCTCTCAGGCTGGTTCCTTCCCTAGTTACACTCAGAAACATTCAGCATCTCGAATTTACCTTTTCATATGGCCTCCTAGAAATAATAAATGAAATCCCAACTGAAAGGCCTGATGATCTGAGTAATATTCTGCCAAAGAATTACACCCTTGCATGGTTTTTATTGTTTGGTTGTTGAATTTTTATTTATTTGTTTGGTTTGTGTTTTGTTTTGTTTCATTTTTGTTTTTATTTTCGTTCTGAGAAAGTCTTCGGTTTCTGCCTTGACAACATCCATGGTGGTTATTTTTCATGTTCCAACCTTTCCCTTGGTTATCTTTAAGCTGTGCTTCTTATCATAAATATTGCCAGATTCATTTGAGGCAGCACACTGGATAGCACACCAATTTTCACTTTATGAAAACCCACAGTTAGAGGAGGACTATTTTTATGCAAACAAACCTGGAATTTGACAGGGTTAAATGACATGTATTGAAACCAATGGCAATCATGAATTATGGATTCTTTGGAAAGTAAGAGGACAACATAGATCTTGGGCATGCTTACAAAGTTGTGATAAAATTAAAAAAAAAAAAACCTGATATCTCCCAGTCATATTTTAAAGGTTTTTAAAATTTACCAGCACTTCTGATTATAAGTAATTTCATAGATTAAATGCAGTAAAACAGGATGAAATAGATGAGGTAATTTTACTTTTGAAATATGTGTAGACAGAATACTGGACACAGGTATGTATAAAATTTACTTACAAATTAGAGGACACTTTAATTGTTCATGGCACATAGATCTTCAGTTCTTCAAAAAAAATCCTTTTCAGTACCTTCCACGGTCCCCACCGTACCCTGTACATCATCTTCATAGGATATGACACTATCCATAGAGAGCTAGATCCTTCAACAACAGTCATCAAAAAAAAAATCATTCCTTAAGGTGTGGCCACAGGCCAATGTGATGGAGGATCTTTATCTGAGATTCTATCTTCCCAGGTTGATTTAAGTTCACAAAAAAAAAAAAATCTAAGAAGGACCACTACATATCCATATCATCAATATTGATTGCCTCACTGTATGAAACATACATGCTATGGAGTGATTTAAGATGTCAACTACTGGATGAATGCCTTAAAAATGAGAGACAGAAGAGAGAGAGAGAGAGAGAGAGAGAGAGAGAGAGAGAGAGAGAGATAAATATATTTCTCATCTATGTGTATTAGTGCAGCGCTTTGTTTTCAAAAAAATGGATGGAATGGTTAAATACTATATATTAGGTTAGACAAGTAAAACTCAAAATGACTCTTGTAAAAATATAAATTTAATAAGGGACATTAAAAAATAGGAGGTATTTTGGAAGAGTAAGCGCAGCAGGAGGGGGGAGATCTGATAGCAATGGAGGATAGTGGGGAGGATGAAGATGGTAAAAGGACACTGTAAACCTGTGCAAAGGGTCACAGAAAAGGCCTGCGACTTGTACACTTAAAAAAAACACTGGTATAAAGTAACAGAGTCCAAATAATATTTTGATTAATTTGGGGATTTTAGCTTCAAGACACTAAAAAATGTATTTGTATTTTTCAACTCACTTGTGGTTCTTGCTATGTTGAACATGATATGGGTGACAGGATATGGTAAGGTGCTTCAAAGTTTGTGTATCATTTATCATCAAATGCACATGTCACTCAGTGAGCTGCAAGGCTATCACAGGGAAGGAGGTATCTAAAGATCTTAAGTGTACATGACGTAGGGAGAATAATGCCCCCACACTACTATAGATGTTGAAATAATCACATGTTTTTCCCAAAAATAATTTTCTGAAGATTAATCCCCAGGTGTGAATTTTAAATAACTGCCCTAAAGTCTGGATTTAAGATTCCTTGAGAATCTTCCAAAACAAAAGGAAATGAAGAATCTTGGTGCTGTAATTGGAGAAACAAGAGAAAAGCAAACAAGAATTCATCACATAAAAACAGACAGAAGAAGTAGGAATAAAGACATATTTAGGCAAGATGAATAGTGAAGTAGAGATTAGAGCAAGCAGAAAGGACTGAGGAGATAGCTCACTGCTTAGGCCCACTGATTGCTTTTGCACAGGACCAGGGTTCAATTTCTAACACCCACATGGTCGTTCACAACCACCTGCAATTCTAGTTCTAGACGATCTGATGACCTCTTTGGACAACACACACACACACAGACACACACACACGCACACACACATATACTCACCCACAGAGAAAAAAAAATATTTTAGAAAACAATTATACAAACAAAAAGGAAAAAAGTATAGTTTTATTCCCCTTTCATACCAGCACTCAGAAGCAGGCTAAACTCTGTAAGTTGAATGACTGCCTAGCTAATAGGTGTGTTTTCAGAATTTTATTTTTCTCTTCTTTTTCTTTTTTTTCTTTTTCTTTTTTTTTTTTTTTTTTTTGTATTTTAGGACTATTTCAGTATTTGTTTAAAGATTCTAGATTTTTTTTTCTTTTGATTTACTTTTTTCTAATGTTTTAGGCTTTTTTCGGGCTTTTTAGTATTTTACAGTTTTCAGGTTTTTTTTTTTTTTAGAGGGGGGGTGTGCGGGAGGGTAAAGCCCTTTGTGTTATTTAGAGTTTTAGGGTTTTAATGGTTTTAAATTTGGTAGGTTTTTTGTCCTTATAAGTTTTTTGTTTGTTTGTTTGTTTGTTTGTTTTGGGTAGGGTTGAGGTTTATTTTTATTTTATTTATTTATTTATTTATTCATTTATTTATTTATTTATTTATTTATTTATTTATTTATTTAAGGTATTTCAGGGTTTTAGGGCTTTTTAGTGTTTATAAATAATTTTAGGATAATTGTAGTTTTTTGTGTGATTTTGTTCTTCTTGTTGTTGTGTTTTGTTTTGTTTTTGTTTCTTTTTATACTTTTAGTGTTTTATAGGGTTTTAGGATTTTGTAAGGGTTTTTTGTTTTCTTGTGTGTGTGTTTGCTTTTTTTTTATAGGTTTAGGATTATTTTTTTATCTTAGGATTTTAGTTAATGTTTCAGGGTTTTGTAGGTATTTTGGGGGAGGGTAGGATTGATTTTATAGTCTCAGGATTTTACTTAGGGTTTCAGGGTATTGTAGGTTTTTTGTTGTTGTTGTTTGTTTGTTTGTATGTTTGTTTTTTTGTTTTGCTTTTTTAAGCGGGTTTTCAAGGATTTTATTTTGAGTTTCAGAGTTTTGATGTGTTTTTAGAACTTTTTAAAGGAACTTTTTTTAGGGTTTTACAGTTCTTGTGGGTCTTTTTACTGTTGTTGAGTGAGTTGCCAGGTCACTGCATTGCAATGTAAGCCTGGTCCCAGCAACTTTTCTCATAACACTTGTACAGTACTGCTTTTCAACTTGGCCTTGTTACAAGGTTTAATGAGTGTCTTGGTCTGAATAAGACAACCTCACTTAGGCTTATATGCTTGACTGCTTGATTCCCTGGTTAATGGAAGTGTTTGGGAAGGATTAGGAGGTGTGGCCTTGTTGGAACTGGTGTGATCACTCCTAGTAAGGAGTGATCTTTAAGGTTTCAAAGTCCATACCAGGACTTTGAAACTATGTCTCTGTCTCTGTCTCTGTTTCTCTCTGTCTCTCTGTCTCTGTCTCTGTCTCTGTCTCTGTCTCTGTCTCTGTCTCTGTCTCTCTCTCTCTCTCTCTCTCTCTCTCTCTCTCTCTCTGTCTGTCTGTCTCTCTCTCTCTGTCTCTCTCTGTCTCTCCCCCTCACTCTCTCTCCTGGCTGCTTTCAGATCAGGATTCGAAGCTCTCAGCTACCTCTCCGCCACCATGCCTGTCTGCTTCCCACCATGATGATAATGGACTAACCCTTTCAAACTGTGAGCAAGCCCCCAAATAAATGTTTTCTTTTATAAGAAAAAAAAAGAATTTTAGGGTATTTCTTTATTTTTTAGTTTTGTTTTGTTTTTTAATTTAATTAAGGAATTTTTAAAAATTGTTTTAAGCATTTTTTTAAATAAGGTTTGGAAAATGATTTTCTTTTCCAGTGTTTTTGGCGATTTTTTAAGGCAGAAGAATTTGTAGTTGTTGGGGTGGTGGTTTTGTATCTTTTCATTTTCTTTTTTTTTTTAATTGCTTTTTTATTGTCTCATTAGGGATCTAGACTTGTAGAGTTTTTGGATTTTTTTTTTAGGGTTTTATAATTTTTTTAGGGTCTTTTTAGAGTTCTTCTGTTTTCTTATTTATAGAATTTAGGGTTTTAAAAATGTTAATTAAGAATTTTAAAAAATAGCTTTTTTGGGTCATTTAGTGTTTGTTTAATAATTTTAGGGTTTTTTAGGGTTTTAGGTTTTGCTTTATTGTTTTAGGGTTTTTTTTTTTACGGTTTTTAAATGATTTTAGGGTTGTTCTCAGTGTATTTGGCAAGATTTTTTTTTTAAGGCTTAGTGTGGCTATTGTTCTTTCCTTGTTTGTTTGTTTGTGGTAATTATTTTATGTTTTTTTGGGTCTTTGTAGAGATCTAGAATTTTTTTTTTTTGATTTTGTTTGTTTGTTTGTTTTTCTTTAGGGTTTTAGGTTCTTTTAGTTTTATTTTTTCAAAAATTTTATGTTTTTTTTTGTTTGTTTGTTTGTTTGTTTTAGGGTTTTTCTTGTTTATTTAAAGCTTCAAGTTTATTTTCTTTTCTCTTCTTTTTTCTTTTTTATTTTTTAGAGTTTTTAGGGTCTTTAAGGTTCTGTCTCTAAGAACATAGAAACTGAACCTATTGCTTTTAGATTATTTATAAAATGTATTCCATTCTGAAAACAAGAAACACTATAAAGTCATGTTTGTTCATTTGCGTGTATGTCCCCAGGAGCTATAGATTATGTGTGCCTAATGCAGAGCTCTAAATATGTCTTGATCATACAGATTTAATTGTCACATCATGAAAGTTCAAGAACTATACTATAAATCTATATCTATGTATCCTAGTTTATTCATCTTTCAAACAAATATAGTAGATATGTCACAGAGGGCAGAATTTATTGATCATGATTTCGAAAAAGGACCTCAAAAGTCATTAAATCAAGTATCTTATACTAGCCAAACTCTACCCATCTATCCAGTTCACTCCTGTAAGAATAATTGCACCTGGGTTTTGGTTAATTCTTATTAAATTCTCCAGTTAAAAAAGGTCTTTATTAGCCCCCTTCCAGCTTAGTGAAAAACTCCATTCACTCTCCTTCTGAAAGCAAAAGCATTTTTCTTTCACAGACTATGTTAATTTTACAACATTTGCCCCTGGATGGTTTCCATTTCCACAGTTGTGTTTGCCATGACTCAATATTTCATCTCTATTCAGACAACTCCTCTCATATACCACAGGATAATACACAAAGGCTCATTTGTGAGTCATGCCAAGAAAGCGGAATGAACTTGGGGGATACAGAAGAGGGAAAGACACAAGAGCAACAGAAGTATCATTAAGCTGGATACTACTCTAGAATACTGCATGCTATTCATGTATCCTGGGGATCCAGAAATTCATCTAGACTGGACCCTATTTATCCATTGGTAGTATGTAGTCTGAAGCTTAGCCTATTAACTGGCAGCTCCCAAAGCTTTGAACTGATCCAATGATTGTTATCTTCCACACAATACCCAGTAGTATCCAAGCTACATTCCCTGTCACAGGCAAAAGCCCGGAAAAAGAAAAGAAAGCACTGTACTGTGTGCTAGGGTAGTGCTCATAGTGTCAATCTGCACTGAATCTATTAGCACAACTGCAAAGGTATATGGCACAGGCAATCCAAGGATCACCATGCTTCCCATTTTATCTCTCCAGTCTATATATCCACTCCCAACTCTACCATCTATGCTCCTATTCCTAGGGATCATTTAGAGGTCTCATAAATACCACCATGTATAACCCCGGAAGATGAGAGATGTTTGAAGCACATCAATAGATTTTAAGTCTGACAATTGTTGATGTCATCAAAACAATTTTCTGAGGTGTGCTGTGCTTTTGTCAAACGATGGGGCTAGAATGGCCCTGCCAAGATCTAAAGCAGAAATACTAGTTTTTTGTTTGTTTGTTTGTTTTTCTATTATTATATTGGAACATGTCATCATCAATTGCACTTCCTCAGTCTAAAATAACAGGTGATACTTACAGTTATTTGCTGCCATCTCTAAAGTCTGGGCAAGGCAACTCCTGTGATTCTCCAAGCCTTGCTTCTTACCAGTTCTGGGCTATATGCTGTCAGGATAATGTTCTAAACAGGGAACTCTATGGATATCCAGATTTCAATAGTTTTCCCTTCAAAAGTATAGTAAAAAAATTCCAATTGTACATTTATTTTAGTATTTCTGGTCAACAATTTCCTACTGAAGTGACAGCAATATTTACTATTTTTATATCTTTATACTAACATTATATTTCTGTTTGATTTGTAGGGGACAGGTTTATTTGAGACAGTCCTACATTACTCATGCTGACCTCAAACTTGCTATATAGCTATGGACAGTCAAAGGCCTTGATCCTCTTGCATTCAACTGCCAAGTGCTGGGATTACAGATTACAGTATCATAGCTATTAAAAGATTTTCTATGACTGATAAAAGAGGTGAGGATTTGACTTTAGGATTTCAGTATTTTTCTAATTGTAGTCATAGTTTACATTGAATAGAGTCATTATGTGAAAGGCAACAGAGATTCTGGTCTTTCAGATTTCTACTCATTAGTAGATCAGTTAATACATTTAAATATCTGCTAAAAATGTCATGGCCTACAGGAGAACAGTAGTTTAAGATCTTGCCTAGCGAGGTTTCTGATTTTTAAGAGATTCAGAAAATAGGAGTAGATTTATGAGTTTAACATGAATGAGCATGTTTTATCTAATTTGCCAATGTTATACATAATAATACAAAACATGCATTTTAAGTTTTTAGAATTATTTTCCTAAAAACATATATATTTATGACCAAATGAGCTAGAATTACTCATAACAAATATTTAATATTATAAAAAGCCTAAATTTTTTTGAAATAAAATGAAACTGATTCTCTTGAATTTATTGTAGTCTGTTATTTTGATAAGTTTTTCTGAGGTTTTTAGAGATCTAAAGACAAAATATTCAGCGTATGTTTTTATGATAATTTTCAAGTAAGTTAGTATACTGAGACTAGGATGGTAAGCCCAATGCCAACACTACAAAGAGGTTCTAGCTTTTGGTATGTAAATGACTACAGTGTTTTTTGCCATGCTATGAAAGGTTTAAAAATTGCCTTCATTTGGAGTGTTTATTTATTTTTTATCTTTAGTCCCTATCTGTTTCCTGAACTGACTCAAAATGGCAGCTCCCTCCACGTTGTTCTCATGCAGGAAATGATCTCCTGTTTATTTCAAATTGAATACCCCCCAAACAATTAACCAACCAAAAAAAAAATGGTTAATATGGTAATTGCCTCAGATCTTACTTGGAAACCATTTGATGACTACAATGATTGTTACATTAACGGGGAGACGATCTAAAATAGTTTGGTGATATTATCACACAGGATTATTTTGCCATGGTTGTTAGGAAAGTTGTTTCCATACACTTTTTTTTTTTCTAAATAGGGACTAAGTTTAGGATTTTAAAACTACTTTGCTAGTTTGATTTGGTTTTCTAAAATTAACGACAGAGTCCAGATGACAACAGTAAGTAATCTTTCTCTATCTTTCAACTATACCTGAGGCTGACATATTGTAAAAACTGGTAATCCTCTCTTCATCTCTCAGCAAATGTCTGTCTCTTGGAAATTTATGATCTCGTCTCCATTAAAATTCTTAGTGGTTTTCATTGGTATAGTATGTGACCATACCTCTCTGATTTACAATTCAGTAGGACTTGAACAGAACCAAGAATAGTTAGATAATGAGACTTAATTTAGTTTCAAGTGTCGAACACAAGGCTAGTTTCTCCATTCCTAATTGATACATAGGTATACGAGGTTAATTATAAAGTTACTTACTATACCAACCACTTGTTTTTCTTGTTCTTTATCGAATTTCTCTACACCCACATACAACTTCTGAAACATAGTTTTATACTGCTCATATAATTTGTTGTTGATCATGACCCTGTAAAGCAAAGTAATGAAAGCAGTCAAATTTATACAAATAGGAAAAGAACGCTCAAAAAAATTAAATTGTTCTTTTCATACTATAAAAAGAAAAATAGCAGTAAAAAATCATCTAATGGGAAGTAATTGCAGATTTTTTTCTAAGAGATTATCAGAGAAGTTTTATTTTATGTTTTAGATTTTCAAAATTAAAGTTTACAGACAGACAGATAGATAGATAGGTAGATGATAGATAGATAGAAAATAGAGAGGTAGATAGATGATAGATAGATAGATAGATAGATAGATAGATAGATAGATAGATAGATAGATAGATAGATAGATAGATAGATAGATAGATAGAGAGATAGGTAATCTTTTTTAGTAAATTAATTGTATTTCAAAGTAGGGTTTTATTCTGTTCTACCAAATAGAAAGTCTAATTTTTTTTCCTATATTGACTCAGTTAAGACTTAGTGTAAAACATAATTCAATTAAAATATACAAATTGCCTGATTATGTAACTGATTTTTTCTATACTGTTAAACATAATAAACCATAAAGTACATTTCTAAAACTTTGTGCAATACTTCCGTATTTCCACAACAAATGTAAATCAAAATTTAAAGTCTCATTAACATTTACTTAAAGTAGAAAATACTTTTCTGTTACTCGCACCAAGCAAGTGAAAGATCTGTGTGACAAGAACTTCAAGTCTCTGAAGAAAGAAATTGAAAATCTCAGAAAATGGAAAGACCTACCATGCTCATAGATTGGCACGATTAATTCAGTAAAAATGGTGATCTTGCCAAAAGCAATCTATAAATTCAGTGAAATCACAATCAAAATTCAAGCTCAATTATTCATAAAGATAGAAAGAACAATTTACAAAATCATCTGAAATAAAAAAAAAAATCCAGGATATTGAAAAACTATTCTCAACAATAAAAGAAGTACAGGGGGAAACATCCTCGACCTCAAGCTGTAGAATAGAGCAATAGAGATAAAAATATATGCAAATGATACAAAGACAATGACTTTATTAAATACACAGGCAAATGGAAGGATATCAAATATATCATCCTGTGTGAGGTAACCCAATCCCAAAATTACAAACATGGTACACACTCACTGATAAAGGGATATTATTCTAAAAATTCAGAATATCCAAAATGTAATTCACAGACCACATGAAGCTCAAGCAGAAGGAAGATGAGAGTGTGGGTGTTTCAATCCCTCTTAGAATGGGGAACAAAATACTCCTTGGAAAAAAATATGGAGACAAAGTGCAGAGCAGAGACTGAAGGAATAACTATCCATTGTTTGCCCAACCTGTGGATCCATCCCATATACAGACACCAAACCCAGTCACTATTGTGGATACCAACACTTGCTTGCTGACAGGAGCCAAATATGGCTATCTCCTGAGAAGCTCAGCCATTTCTTGGCAAGAAAAGAGGCTGATGCTCACAGACAAATATCAGACTGATCATGGGGTTCCCAGTAGACAAGATACAGGAAGAACTGAAGGAGCTGAATGGGTTTGCAACCTTATAGGAATAACAACAATATGAACCAACCAGACTGTCCAGAGCACCCAGGGACTAAGCACCAACCCATGGTTCCAGCTGCATATATAGCAGAGTATGACCTTGTCAGACATCTGTGGGAGGAGAGGTTCTTGGTCCTGTGAAGGCTTGATTCCCCAGTGTAGGCATGTACCAGGGTGGGGAGGGTAAAATTGAAAGATGGAGGAGACCCTCATAAAAACACAGAGAGGGTAAATGGAATAGGGATTATCTGGGGTGAAACAAAGAAATGACTAATATTTGAAATGTAAAGAAACATAATATCTAGTAAAAATAAATAAATAAATAGATAGATAGATAAATAAATAAAAATAAAAATAGTTACAAAATACTACATATAAAAAGAATAATTCACTATGATGTCATACAGTATATTAACTAATATTTCCTAATATAGAAATTATGCTAATACTATATAGTTTAAAAAATTATATATCCAAAAATGTACCTTCAAATTTTCCCTGAAGATTTTGTACTGGAAATCTATAAAGAAATTAATGTTTTAAAAAGTACAGATGCAGATCTTAGAGTTTGATGGCTCAGCTTTTGACATACAGGCATGACAATGAGAGTTTGACCCACAACACTATACCCTCCAAGAAAACCATTAAAATTAAAGATTAATCATACAGAATTATTGTTTGGAATATACATCATATACAAAATGTTAACATAGATTACTTGCTATACAATCAATTATACTTTCATTGAAATACTTACACTAAGAAGGAAATAATAAGTTTGAACATAATACAGTGTATCTCCAATTACTTCTTCAGAATTTGCATTTTAATTATCATTAGTTACTGAAGATTCTGTTCTTGTTTGGTAATACAACAAGATATATAAACAATTATTATTATTATTATTTTTTTGCAAATATTAATGAAATACTTTTCGCCTGACTGGACTTATATTTTAATGCTACACAAAGAAGCTCTGGATTCAATCTTCAACAATGAAAAAAATAAATAAATAAAAAATAAAATTTAAGTATAAAAAATATAGAAGACATGTTTCCTTAGGCCCCAGTAAATTTGTAAGGCTGAGTACTTCATTTTCAAGGCCAGTCCAAACTGCACATGTGCTAAGATAATACTGAGATACAGAGTTAGAGCTTACCTTCCTATACCAAAACAACACATACATAAACACAGCCTTCCCTGAATCATGTCTGAAGTACCAGCTCTTCTGAGGTTGAGAGGAGCCTCTGGATTTGGAAGCACTTTGGCGCCTATATACGCAAATTTTGGAAATCTGGCCTTTCAAAACCAGGTAAAGGAAAATGAAGACTGGTCTTCACTTTGTTTTTTGAATTCCTGGTGGGCAGCAGCAGTACAGAAAAGGATCTAGTCTGTTTCCACCAGTAACTGACCGCCAGTTTACTCACAACTCACATCCCCAGGCCCCAAGAATACTTTTAGGGTCTCCAATTCCCTAGCCTTCCTGGTTTCAGCTAGGTGATAATTTGTTCAATCTCCTGCCCATAGCGAAAAAGTTCTCTGTTTTTCTTGGGTAAAGTGGATTGTGAACCCAGAAGCATTAACCACAGGAGTCCAATGAGGGTCACCTGCTCTCCTTTCTCCTTTAGTAACACCTCCATCCCTCCACCATCATCCCACTGGGACCCCCAGCTGAACCAGGATTAACCATCTTTCAACAGTTCACTGACTCCCTCCACAGAGACTTCTGCCTACCATGCTTCCTCCAGAACTTTACTTCCTCAGGAACTCAGCTTCCTGGCCACCACAAAGCATACTGAGTAACAGGGTTTGGACAGCAGGAAAACAATCTTAGCCAAACCCATTGCTGATTGTTCCTGTTTACACATTCCTACAAAGAGTGAGAGAGGATTTATCAGTCATCTGTCATCACAGTAGCAAAAAGGTGGTAGTATTTTAGCTTCCACTTCTACTCTGAGTTTTTCCATTTTTCAAGTTTGCAATAAAGTTACTATTATTCTGAGATGAATGCTTTTGCAAAAAACATCACATCCAATGAAAATGAATTCTATCATCAACTAACGTCTGTGACACTCTCGAAGCAGAACAATTCTTCATTGAAACTGTTGATCAATGACATCATGGATAGACCATCTTAATAAACACCCATTCCTTAAGTGAATGTACCTTGTTACCTGTGGCCTGAGAATGACAACAATCACTCAAATCAAATAGCTTTGTACATAGCAGGAAATTAGTATCCAAAAATAATGCCTACAGTTCATTCCTTGCTGCAGCAGATATGTCAACTCTTCCCTTAGCTACTATGGAGGTAAAATACTTTGGTGATGTGAGGGACATTCAAGTACAGCCTTATTACAATGAAATCCAGTGTCCATAAACTGTTCTTCTTTTTTTCTTTTTTTTTTGTATCACAGTAAGCCAAGATTTTATATTAATTTTATATTTATTAGATACTTTCTTCATTTACATTCCAAAAGTCCCCTCCCGCCTCCCCTCTCCCCCCTCCTTGATCCCCAAAATACCTATTCCCACCTCCAGGCCCTAGTAGTACCTTGAGCTGAGGCATATAACCTTCACAAAACCATAGGCCTCTCCCCCCACACATGGCCTACCGGGCCATCCCCTGCTACACATTCAACTAGAGACATGAGCTCTGGAGGTACTGGTTAGTTAATATTGTTGTTCTTATTTAGGGTTTCAAACCACCTCAGTTCCTAGGGTACTTTCTCTAGCTCCTCCATTGGGGGTCCTGTGTTCCATCCAATAGATGATTGTGAGCATCCACTTCTGTATTTGCCAGTCACTGGACTATCCTCACACAAGACAACTTCAGGGTCCTGTTAGCATAATCTGTAAGTCAAGAATTTTAAGATCTCCTAAAAACAAAACAAACAAACAACAAACAAACCAAAAGACTATTTATGTTCACCAAAAAAACTAATAGTGATATATTATTTTATCATACAGTTAATATATTTGGAGTTATTTAAAATTTATGAGAGAAATGTATTTTCAGTATTGCTGCAGACAAACATATCAATAAGACTATTCAATTGATTGTTGTTTTATATCAAACAACTTTTTTAATATTCATTTTTATTGTTAAATATTTTATAAATATTAAGGAACATGATATAAATGAAAGGTTTGATAGGTTTTGAGTGGGCATCAGCTGGAGGAGTTGGGGTACAAAATAAAAAGAAGAATGTGATGTAAGTCTGTTTACTCAAAATATGTTTTTAGTTGTTAACAAATTCAGATAAATTGAAATTATGTATATTTTCTTATCATAATGCAATAAAAATTAAATCAAAACATATTTCTAGAACTGGTGGGATTGCTTAGCAGTTATGAGAAGGGGCTGTTATTTTACAGTTGCTGATTTCAATTCCCAGCAATAACATGGTGGCTTACTACCATATATAAAGTGATCTGATGTCCCCTTCTTTCATGAAGGTGAACCCATAAACAGAGCACTCATACATTTTAAAAATGATAGACTTAAAGACATTAAAATGTTTATATTATTATTATTATTATTATTATTATTATTATTATTATTATTATTATTATTAAAGTGCCTAACTACTTCCTTTCATTTCTTTTCACCAAACAAGCCTTGAAAATCTAATGCACAAGTAGGAAAACACTGCAAGTAAATGGGCGGAATGCTCTAGGATACATGAAATACACACTAGACTAGTTGAAAAAATGGAAAAACTAGCTGTTAAGAGCAACTGTTGGTTGGGCAGTGGTGGTTCATGCCTTCAATCACAGCACTTGGGAAGCAGAGGACAAGGATTTTTGAGTTCAAAGCCAGCCTGGTGTAAGTTCCAGGAAAGACAGTGCTACACTGAGAATCCCTGTCTTGAAATTTAATAAAAATAATAATAATAACAATAATACTAATACTAATACTAATAATAATAATAATAATAAAAACAAAAAAGAAAAGTAAAGCACCTGTTCTATGTAGAGGACCAGGCACAAAGCACTCACATTGTGGCTCATAACATATGCACAATCACAGTTTCAGAGAATCAGTGCTCTCTTGCGGCATAAGTGAGAGAGAGGGGCTTCTCAGCCTAGCACATAAGTGAGAGAGGTGACCTGGGCAGCTAGCACATAAGTGAGAGAGAGGCCCTGCCCAGCCTAGCACATAAGTGAGAAAGAGGGCCTGCAAGGACTAACATCTAAGTGAGAGAGAGGTCCTGGGAAGCCTAGCATATAAGAGAGAGAGGGGCCCTGGGCAGTCTAGCACATAAGAGAGAGAGAGAGGACATGTGCAGCCTAGCACTTAAGTGAGAGAGAGTGAGAGAGAGAGAGAGAGAGAGACAGAGACAGAGACAGAGACAGAGACAGAGACAGAGAGACAAAGAGACAAAGAGACAAAGAGAGAGACAGAGAGAGAGACAGAGAGAGAGACAGAGAGAGACAGAGAGACAGAGAGTGCCTGCCCAGCCTAATGCCTAAGTGAGAGAGTGGGCCTGAGTGGCCAAGCACATAAGTGAGAGAGAGAGGGCCTGCACTGCATAGCATACTCTTCTAATCAAGCTGAGGACTAGGAAAGTAGAGACAGGAGAGTACCAGGGGTTGAAGGAAATGTGCATGCTCCCTTCTGAACTCTTAGGGCAGCATAGACTCTTCTGGTGTGCGTGTGTACATGCAGAAGTCCACATTATTAAATGTTTATGCACATAAATAAATAAAAAAACAAAAATGCGTACAAGAGCCTCTACAGCTGTAATTAAGTAGAGCCATTTGCTGTATTTCATATGTTTCATATTTGTTCTGGATTTTCAAGTTTGTAAGCACTTATCAACCAACAAACTGGAAATCATTTGCCTTAAAGCCAGTGGCTTATTCCCACCTTCTAAAATCTCCCTTCAAAGTGTTGGTACTTGGTATTCCATGAACGCATGTGCAGGGGGTATTTAGCCAATCAGCACAGTCCTTTGGTGAGACCTGTTTGCTCCAGCTGGCATCACAAAGGATCCTCTGAGGCTTCTGTCCGGGTCTGGCTCCTGACAACTTTTTTTTTTTTTTTTGCCATTGAGGAGCTAAGCACAGAAGGGTGCAGTTGTGAAGGTGTTCTCCTCATACATGACCTGTAAGTGATAATCTGCCCTGATCAGGGTTGTTGTACAGTTAATCGAGGTGTGACAGGGTGGGGAATCTCAGGCCCAGGAGGCCACTAAGTGAGGAAAAGCCTCCTGATCGCCATTTCCTGTGGAATCTGAGGGTGAATGGAAGGTGGAGGACCATATTCATGGCAGAGGATTGAACAGGTCAGGGCCATAGAGAATTCGGAACCCTTGGAAGAGAAAAGCTTTGGGCCTGGGGATAGGATCAGAGAACCAGCTGCAGGACTGTGGGTCAGGGAACAGGGAGCCATGGATGAGATGCCTTGGCGCTTGTCCTGTGTGCTGTACAGGATCCCTTAGAAACACACTGAGGATTCGTCCCTCCTCATTGTCTTCTCTATGGTGTGTTCCTTTGGTATAGACTGTATGAACATTGCAGACAGTAGAATGGCATAGGAAGATGAATGAAAAGAAGAAGAGGAGATATTGTAAGAGATTCATAAGTCATTGGGGATGGATTCTGACCACAGATCCTTCTGTCCCAATCTCCCATGTATTGGGATTAAAGACTTGCACCACCAAGTTCAGCTTTTTCTCTCAGTTTAGGTTCTGTAGGATGGGATCTATCTTTGTAGTTTCAGCTGGCCCAGCTTGGTCTGGCCTTGAACTTACAATCTTCAGATGTTTGAAATCCTCGGCTTCCCCAAATCCCTAATTTCTCCAATATAAGGTCTTTCTGTGTGGGTGGTGGTGGTAGTTCATGTTTTTTTGTAGACTTAGTGGTGGATCTTTTTTATATGAATATACAGTTACCATGTTCTTTATCTTTCTGGATAGAACTGTGAGTATACCTTAGACTGAGATAAACTGTTAAACAGAATTGCTGATGTTTTGTTTAAAAAGAATCTGTGGGAGATAGGACCAAAATTCAGATGCCTCAAAGGTTAAAGGATGTTGCTCATTGTTTATTGGGAGGAGGGGAGGACTCACATGTTGAAGGTTGGCCAGTTTTTGTTTTGTTTTGTTTTTTTTTAAACTGAGAAATGGCAGATTGATAACTTTGGTTCTAAAGGAGGTTTTTAAAGAAGTGAGATAAAAAAGTTTTTAAAACAAGTTGTGAGGGAGAGGGACATGATAAATGGGATACATGGAGAAAATGGTACGGGTAAGTATATATATATGCATCACCATATTGAATATGTATACAGAACTCTCTGAAAAAGGCAATTGATTAAAAATATACATGTTAAGTAACAAAAGAAATTATCTTTCATTGAGCTAAAATAATTATTTGATGTTTTGTTATTTTTAATTATTTAAATGATAATTTTTAGTCAGGTAACTAAGTTCTTCTTTTTCCTTTTTATTTTTATTGTTTGTTTTTTAACTAAGACTACTGAGTTCTTAAGAGAAGAATGGCACTTAAGAAATTGATGGTGATACCAAAGAAAGGTTACTTATTACACTTGGACTTTGATGATGAGCACGATGACATAAAAGTTTCAGAGGAGGCTCTTTTGGAAGGTATAGCATTTCCAGTGTCAGGTATTAATTGTGTCCTGCAGTTCATTAGATTTTACCTAGTCACCTGAAATGGAGGAAGTCTTGTTAAGTTTACATATACTTCATTTCTAATTTTACCTATATTTATCTATTCTTATATACAAGGTTTAGCAGCACATATACCTACTCTTGGAACTATATCACCATATTTTGAGAAAGAAGAACTTTCTTGATTTTGCCTCAACAAAAGACCTGAACATTGTTCGTATAATATGTTTGCCAAACATGAATTTATCTCATAAAACCTTCAAATAAATTATTTCCTTTCTTTTTCTATTGTATATTTTCCTTATTTACATTTCAAATATTATCCCCGTTTCTAGTTTACACTCCAAAAATCTCCTGTCCTCTCCCTTCTTCCCCATCTCCCCAACACACCATCTAACAATTCCAGCCCAGGTATTCCCCCATACTGGGGCATAGGATCTTTACAGGAAAAAGTGTCTCTCCTCTCATTGATGCCTGACTAGTCCATCCTCTGCTACATAGAAAGCTGGAATCATATGTCCCATTGTTTGTTTTCATTCATTGGTGGTTTAGTCCCAGGGAATTGTGGGGTAGTTATCCACACTTTGGTCTTTCTTCTTCAGTTTCATGGGTTTTGCATATTTTACCTTGGTTATTCTGAGCTTCAGGGATAATATCCACTCACCAATGAGTGAATATCATGTGTGATTTTTGTGATTGGGTTATCTCACTTAGAAAGATATCATACAGATCCATCCATTTGTATAAAAATTTCATGAATTCATTGTTTTTAATAGCTGTGTAGTAATTCATTAAATAAATGTACCATATTTTCTATATACATTCCTCTAAAGAGAGTCATCTGGGTTCATTTCAGCTTCTTGTTATTATACATAAGGACATAGTGAAGCATGTATCCTTATTACAAGTTTGAACTTCTGGGTATAATCTTATCAATTTTATGAGGTCCCATTTGTCCATTTTTAATCTTATAGCACAAGATATTGCTGGTATTTTTTTTCAAGAATATTCCCCCTTTGCCCATGTATTCCAGGCTATTCCCCACTTTCTCTTCTATAAGTTTCAGTGTCTCTGGTTTTATGTGCAGTTCCTTGATCGACTTAGACTTGAGCATTGTACAGGGGATGAGAATAGATCAATTTACATTATACTACATGCTAACTGCCAATTAAGCCAGCACCATTTGTTGAAAATGCTGTCTTCTTTCCACTAGATGGTTTTAGCTCCTTTGTCAAAGATCAAGTGACTATAGGTGTGTGGGTTTATTTTTCTGACTTCAGTTCTATTTCATTTATATACCTGCCTACCACTAAACCTGTACCATGTAGTTTTTATCACAATTGCTTTGTAGTGCAGCTTGAGTTCAGGCATGGTGATTCCACAAGAGGTTCTTTTATTGTTGGGAATAGTTTTTCTTATACTAGGTTTTTTTTGTTGTTGTTGTTGTTGTTGGGTTTTTTTTTTTAATTCCAGGTGAATTTGTAAATTGCCTTTTCTAACTCAGTAAAGAATTGAGTTGGAATTTTGATGGGGATTGCATTGAATCTTTAAACTACTTTTGGCAGAACACACATTTTTACTATATTAATCCTTCCAATCCATGAGCATGGGAGATCTTTCCATGTTCTGAGATCTTGTTTCATTTCTTTCTTCAGAGACTTGAAGTTTTTATCATATGTATCTTTCACTTTCTAAGTTAGAATCACACCAAGCTTTTTTATATTATTTGTGAGTATTGTGAAGGGTGTTTTTTCCCTAATTTCTTTCTCATCCTCCTTTTCCTTTGTGTAGGGAAAGCCCACTGATATGTTTGAGTTAATTTTATATTCACCTACTGCACTGAAGTCGTATATAAGGTTTATGATTTCTCTTTTTTGCATTTTTGGGTCACTGATACATACTATCATATATTCTGGAAATAGTGATATTTTGACTTCTTCCTTTCCAATTTGTATTCATTTGTTTTCCTTTTGTTGTCTAATTGCTCTGGTTAGGACTTCAACTACTATATTCAATAGGTATGAAGAAAGTGGGCAGTCTTGTCTCGTCCCTGATTTTAATGCGATTGTTTCATTTAGTTTAATGTTTCCTACTGGTTTGCTGACTTATTTTTTTTTTTTATATTAGGTATGGGCCTTGAATTCCTGACCTTTCCTGGACTTTTATTATGAATGGGTGTTGTATTTTGTCAAATGCTTTCTCAGCATCTAATGAGGTGATCATGTTGTTTTCGTCTTTGAGTTTGTTTCTATAGTGGATTAAGTTGACAAATTTCCATATATTAAACCATCCCTGCATCACAGGGATGAAGCCTACTTGACCATGATGGATGATCGTTTTGATGTATTCTTTTATTTGGTTTGCAGTGATTTTATTGAGTATTTTTGCTTCGATATTCATAAGGGAAAATGATCTGAAGTTTCCTTTCTTCATTGAGTTTTTGTATGGTTTGAATATAATTGTAATCTGGCTTCATAGAACAAATTCAATAGTGTTCCTTCTCTTTTGATTTTGCATAATAGTTTGAAGAATTTTGGTCTTAGGTCTCCATGTGTAAGACCCTGAAGATGGACCTCCTCTCAAGTCCATTAAAGTCCTCAGATGAGATGGCCAGCACCCAAATGACTTGAGAGAAATCCACACCTGATGCAAACTGTAAGAGGTTTTATTATCAGCTAGCTAAGGACAAACTCCTTCCACTGTGCAGGGCAGGGGCGTATGACTCTGAGATGTGACAGAAGAGGGTTTTTATTAGCTACCTGAGGAATTGAGATGAGTTGGGAGGAGAGTTTGGAGAGTTGGGAAGAGTCGGGAGGAGTGTTCTTCTCTGCCCAGATGTCCTTGGCAAAACTCCAATTTTCGAATCTCTAGCTGTAAGGCTCAGAAACCAAAATGCTTTTTGGTGGCTGTAGAGAACATAGAGCTTCTTTCTGGCTGTATTTTTAGAGCTCAGGGAATACAAGCTTGGAGAATGTCCAGGGGCTTCACCTTCCAGGGAGAAATGCTCTAAGTTGGGGTCTCACATTTCCCACTCCTTCTAGTACATAGTTCTAATTTTATAAGTTAGAAAATTAAACCTCTGGCCCAGCTGCCAAATAAAGCCAACCTGAGGTCACAGCTTTAGGATTTGTAAGATTGAGAACCTCAGAAGCCCCTTGAATGAGACGAAAGAGACTCTTGCCAGTGGGAGGAGGGAAGAAGGGGGGATCCTGTGCAGTGCCCACTGTGTGTGAGCAGTGCCAGGCCAGTGGGCCATGGCAGGACAGAAGCGGTTACATGCTGGAGGTGCGGCAGCAGGGCTTGTCAGAAGCACCAGGGAGCATCCTTTTGATCTGAGTTCAAGTTTGCCAGAATGGTGGCACCGGACCCGGACAGGATCTTCTGTTTGAAATTTATGTGGCACGAAGATGGTTCCTGGTTAGTATGTTTTTTTGTTTTTTTGTTTTTGTTTTTGTTTTTTATTGTGTTTCAGCATTTCCAAGGCATCTTTTCTGACCAATTGTAGGGCCTTCAAGTGAGCTAGAGGGGGTTCTGAAAAAGAAACATCAAGTTCAAACATTGCACCTGCTTCTGTTAAAGGGAGGGGCGTCCCAAGTTGAGGAGTTTGAATGGTGTAAGTTTAAATTTCCCTGTGGTGTTCCATACTCAGAACAAGGCAAAGGGAAAAAGAGCTGCATAATCTTTTCTGTAGGTCTCTAAAACCAATTTAGTCAAGGTTTCTTTTAATGCTCTATTCATCCACTCTACCTGTCCTGAAGTCTGGAATCTGTAAGAACAATGTATCTTCCAATGAATCCCCCATTGTCTGGCTAACCCTTGGCTTACCTGGACAATGAAGGAGGGGCCATTGTCTGATGAAAGTACCTTAGAGATGCCAAATCTTGGGAAATTTTCCTCTAATATCTTCTTTCCCATGGCATGGGTGTTCTTGTTATTAGTGGGGAAGGCTTCGACCAAGCCTGAAAAGGTGTTTACAAAAAAACAAATAGATATTTATTACTGTACTTGGCTGGTTTAACTTCAGTAAAGTCTACTTTTCAGTATGCTCATGGCCAGTCAACTCTTATCCACCTTCTGGGGGGGGGTGTTCTTGTGGTGCCCAGCAATGGTGAGGGCACATGCTTGGCATTCATTAACAATCCCCTGGGCAACATCTGGCAATCTTATAACATTGCAGTTTGAGCTCTCAACATTTTCTTTGACCTTCTCAATTTCCAAGTGCATGAGGTGGTTTAGATTGGAGACATATTGTTACCTTTCTATTGTGGGCAGGACAGAGCAACCATCTTGGTCCTAGAGACTCCCCGGGTAGTACACCCACATATATCAGGTATTTTGCCTGTTAATTTCTGATCTTCTGGAGTATAGTCAAAGCCTGCATCTTTGAGTTTATAATGGTCTTCACGTTCTTTATTTTATTCATTTATTTTTTTTAGGCCAGTCAGTTCAGGCATCAGATTTCCCTTCACTATGGCCTCATGGACTTTGTGGTGACAATGGCAATGTATGATGTCCAGTTTTTTGCAAAGTGTATGGCTTCTAATAGTCTGAAGGTTTCCTTTTTATTTTTAATATCTTCCCCAGTAAAAGTGAGTAGCATCCTTTTTCTACAGATACTACCAGGCATGTGGCAAAGGCATACATGCTGTCTGTTTAGATATTGATGTTCTTTTCTATGGCCAGCTGCAAGGCTTGGGTATGTGTGATTAGCTCTTCTCTCTGGACTGTCATTTCTTCAGTAAAGCTGCTTACACGGATGGTTTCTTTTCCGTTGACCACTGCTGGCACCACTTTTCTTTTACCTTCAATCAAAAAGCTGATACCATCTGTGTACCAATTGGGGCAACCTGACCATGGCTGGTCAATGACTTCTTTCTTAGTTTTGGTTTCTTCTGCCAGGATGTCTATACACCTTCACTGGTAGGGAGTTGTCAGCTTCAGGCAGCAAGGTGGAAGGATTCAGGATAGCAGGGGTGCAAATTACACTCTCTCTACACTCTCTCAGTCAGAAAGAGGCTCTGATAATGGGTCCTGTGAGCATTAGTCATCCAGCAATCTGGCAGCTGCCTAACAATGCTTTCTAAGGCATGGCGGCAGAGGGGGGCTACTACTATAGTTCCTTGACCTAGAGTCAGTTTGTCAGCATCTTTGAGAAGTATTGATATCTTTTAAGAAAGACGGCCATCCACTGGGCATTGGGTCTATTTTTTTTTTACAAGTAGGCCACAAGTCTTTTCTATGTCCCCAGAGCTTAGTTCAGGACCTATCTCACTATTTCTGCTCTTTTATCTAAATAGAGAGTGAATGGCTCGGTCACATCTGTCAGGACTAGGGCTGAGGCACTAAGCACGATTTTTTAATCTTTTTAAAGGCCTCCCCATATATGGGGTCCATGAGAAAGTCCCAGTCTCTTTAGTAAGGGGGGATTATTAGGGAGTGCCAGGTGGCAAAGCCTTGCTTTTTAACTGGTAGCAACAGAGTATTCCAGGAAGACTGACAAAGGACCAAACACGCCTAGTTCTAAGAGCCTTTGAAGGTGAGGTCTGATGCCCTCACTGGCCTCTTTGCTCATGGTGTATTGTTGTACCCCGAAAGGAATCTCACCAGTTTTCAATGTCACAATGATGGGGGGGGACACCATTTTTGTCTCAATTATACCACCAGTCTCTGCCCAGGCTGTTGGATATGTCTCTAAATAGGTCCTTTCTAGTACTTTCCTTGACGGGGCTTGAGACTCATGTAATCTATATTCTTCTTCTAATTTTAAAGTTAAATTTATAGGGACAGGCTTGCCAAGGGATTGAAGTTCCTTCCAAAGAGCAGCTTATTTGGGATTTTAAATATGCTAGTATGTCTCTCCACAACAATGTGGTGGGGTTTGAGGAATGATGAGGGAGGAATGAGTTACTTGGCTTATTCATAGATTAACTTTCTTATCAGTGGTCTAAGAGTATGGTTTCTGACCAGTAGCCCCGAATACTAAGGATTTCTGGGTCCTCAATTTCTCCAGTGGCTCTGTCAGGACTAAAAACTCTGCTCTGATATCATGAAGGGAAGCCATAAGGGTCTCTTCCACAGCTGGGGTTACCCTAGTGTCACGTAGGGTGTCTGTTCCCCATATCATGTAGTCATCATCCTCTGAGAAAAGGACTTAGGTGGTCTGGTATCTGTCTCTTTCTTGGGGCAGACTCTTGCTCAGTGTCTCTTTTCTTAACAGTACCCACATTGCAAATAAGTCCTACCCTCCCCAACTTGTGCTTGGGTTATAGTTTTTGGTGACAGCAATAGAAACATTAAGACATTCAACATTACATATGTGATGGCCTGTCTACAATCTGTAGATCCAGTGAAGTTAGGTATAGAGGAAGGACTTGGGTGCATATATGGATGCCCATGGTATGGAGAAATAGAATGGATTTATTAGTGTACAAAGGTGGACAAGAAGGAGAAGATCAGGTGGCATGGTGGAGGGAGATGGGGTTGAATAAGTAAATGCAGGAAGAGATATTTGAAAGAGAAGTATTTGATGAATGATGACCGAAAGGGGGAGGAACTGGAGAGGATGGGAGGTAATAAAAGAACCGTGGGGAGTAAAATTTGGGGGGACTGTAAGCAGGGTCTATTAAATGAGAAATTTATATTATTTTTAATTTTATTAGAATATTAAGCATGGCAGAGGGGCTCCCCAGAATGTACATTTTACCTCCAAAATACAGGGCTTTGATGGATTCTTGGTGAGGTGAACCACTTAAAAGCTCTTACCACTCTTAAACACTTAAAAGCTGGTACCACTCTGTTACCACTCATGCTGTTGTAGAGTTTCTCCCTACTTGCTGCCCTCTCATCACATTCCTCATAATCTATGGAGAGTATGAAAATTTAAGGGGGGTTCCAGCCCCTCACTGGGCAATATCATTGCCACCCACAGTGTTATTTAGATCGAACTTTCTCAAGGATTGCAGCTGATGCGATTAATACTTCAACCACAATATTGGAAAGAATTACTACAAAAAACATGCCTTTTTTTTTTCAAAGTCAGGCTGGTGTTCAGATGATTATTATTTCCTTGTACCTATTTCCTCATTCTGATTCCTGATATGATTTAAGAAAAACATGGTTAATGAACAGATGTGCACCCTGAGGATTCAAAGTAGAAAGGGATGATAGGTTTTTACATAAAAGTTTAGTTTTGTGATTCTTTTAAGATTTTTGAAGGATTAATTTTTGAGATAGATAAAAACTAATCCTTTCTGTATAACGGCAAATTTCAGTCTACCATTAAGAGAAACTGGCTGAAATAAAAATTACCCTACTTGCTTACAACTTGTTAATCTATAACAAGTTTTTTAGTTAGAAATGCGTGTTGGTTCTTGGGAATAATATTGGATATTTATAAACATAATTTATAAATAGCTCATCATAAAAGTATAGTGAGAAGATGCTTCTCCTTATACATACTCATAATTATTCACTAGAAGAAAATAGAAAGTAACCAGTATAAATTTTATACTAATTGAAAGATTGTGCAGAGATATATAAGCAGTGTGAGAAAAATAAAGTTGGTGCTTTGTTCCATCCACCAAATGTGAGTATATATTTAAAGTGGTTGAAGCTTTGCACTGTCCAACAAATGTGTGTGTGTGTGTGTGTGTGTGTGTGTGTGTGTGTGTGTGTGTGTGATTGTTTGTGCTTCTTAAAGCTTGCTTCTTCTACCATGTATGTAAATGTGTCTTGCCTGCTTTATATGCCATCTAACCAACATCCCCTCCTTGAATCACTGAACACTCTATCACAGCTACTCTTGGAAAGACAGAGAGACAGCAAACACACAGAGCCCTACTGGGCATAACTAACTTGAACATGTGTGAGACCACCCACCTCCTCCAGTGACAACCTTCCTCCAACAAGGAAACACCTAGTCCAACAAGGTTAATCATCCTAATACAGCCTATGGGCCGATGGGAACCAATTACATTAAAAATACCACACCTACCTAGCTACATGCATGCATATATTCATGCATAAGAGATAAACAGAGAAAGAGGGTGAGAGAAATAGAAAGAGAGAGAGATAGGTAGATGATAGAGAAATAGTTGCATACATATCTATATAAATACATTCAATCATTACTTCATACATACATACATACATACATACATACATAGATGACAGATAGACAGATAATTATATGTGAAATTAATCTAAACACTAAAGACATGGTGCCCTTTAATTCACATGCACACACTCTGAGCACTGTTTACAATCATCAATTAAGACATAAAGGTTGGATATTCGAACTACAAAGACATATACAAACAAACCCACAAAACCCACAATGTTCATTTGGTGTGCATAGATTTGATTAATATCTAGGATTTCCTTTTTTTCTGTATATTATGAGAGATTTCACCCTAAAATCTTTCTCAAATTGTCCATTATTTTAGTTACTACTGTGTACAACCTGATACTTATAATCCACTAGATAGTAATGTTATAGAAGGTGTTTATTGTGCTGAAGATATTCAGCCATACCCCTCAGCTCCAAAATATATCTTTTAAAGACACATAGTAAGGAACGATCTTTCAAATGACCTCAAATAAAACTGTCATCTGGTGAAAAATAACACAGCACAGGAAGAATTTTACACATAAAATTTATATTCATGTGAATATTGGTCAAAATGTTTACAATTGTAAAGTTGAATTACATAGTGGTATGTCTTTGAAACAATAGGAAAAAATGATGCGCATACGTTGTGTTTTCCAAAAAGAGTAGGAAATGTAAAACATTTAAACAGTGGGATGTTGGTTTCTAATGCCAGGAGATGACTAACATAGCAACAGACTAATAAAGTATCCTCTTCAAAAGTTAAAAGAAAACAGCAACAACAAGAAGAGAACAACAATCACAAGGAACCATGTCATCTGTGGCATCTTCAGGAGGATGAGCAGCAATCTGAACATGGTTCCAAGGACGTTAGTAGATGTCTAGTTCTTTATCAGCCTGACAGGTTTGTGTTCAACCATCCATGTCTGTATACTAAGGTTGCAAACAACCCATCGATGCTGAGTGACCTAAAGATGATGAGTTCTACTCCCCACTCTCTTTGCTGCTCTGGAGACTTCAAACCTGAGGGGAGGAATGTTATATTAATGAGTATGAGAATGCTCAATGCATCTTTGTCTACATTGTGTAAATTTGGCATCTCTTTAAGTGAAGTATAAGACCTGCTTAGGCCAGAAGGTACAACTAGAGGCCTGATGAACAAAGATGCTACTGTAGAGACCCCATGTAATGAGAAAAGTCTTTCAGAAGTACACTTGGACAATGGTGGAATTTAAGATCCAATTATTCAGAAATGGCATGTAGGCACTATTGTTGGCCTTAGTGTCATACCGAGAACACCCCCAACACTAATCAGAGATGTATGGCTAGTGGTCAGAAGTGAGCCAGTAATGGACATTGGGAAGAAATGAGATCCTTTGAGCCATGAAAAATAGATAGGAACTCAATGGTAAGAGGGGTATCTTTGTGAGAAATTGGAAATCTAAATCCCCTTTGTACAGGTAAACTAGTATGTTTGGTTGGGTAGAGTTCAAATTTGCATGTTCTTTCCTTGACTTGAGATCAAAGACACAGCCTACCTCATGCAGTGGAGCCCATTCCAGGTTTTTCCTAACAGCTAGCAACTCCTCATCAGAGACTAGAGCATCTGTCCACTATAGTAAATGTGGTGCCGGATCAGGAAGCAGTCTGAGCACTCATCAAAAACCTGGCTGACAGTTCCACACTAGTTCTTCTTCTCAGGCATATGTTCATCTCCTGGGTCTAGGTATGAATGGTGAGGAGAACATCATTTTAGTTTCTGCCTTGAGGAAATGAGCTTTTGTTCTTGGCTGTACTTGTTAATGTTCGGCTCAGGTACTTTAAGCTTGGGTGGTCTGGAGGTCCATTTGGGAGTTAAAATTGGAGGGGGGGTGTCTAAGTGTCTGCATCAGAGGAGAACATTGCAAGGTCATTATTGGTCAGAAAGGGACATCTGATGACCACTTGGGGAAAATGAGATCTGAGGCCCCTGGTAACTCAGAGTCAGTAGATTGAAATCCTTTTGGTCAAAGCAGAAGGATCTGAGGCCCAATTAAATAGACTTAGTAAGTTTACTCCCACAGGGGCATATTTAGAATGTCTGAGAACCCTTTGGATATTGGTGGACTGTAGCTCTCTATTAGAACAGGGAGGGCTGGTAGATCCTTTGGTGAAAAGTGGAATATTTCAGGTATAGTCTAAAAGCCAATTCAGTAAAAGACAGTAAGTTGAATACTTTGGGTAAGGGGAGACATATGCAGTACCCCTATGTGCAGGAGAAGAATTGTTTCAGCCTGTCTCAGGATTAGTGATAGATCTAAGATTCTCTAAAATAGGAGGATGGTGATAGGAGCTTCATAGGATTGTATAGAATAGTTTTATCCTGTTATTCCTATGTCTGCAGCACTATTGAGCAGAAATTGAACACTGATTGATAAATTGAGAATTCTAGGACATTCCAGGTACTTTCTCCTTCATCAGCTCCAAACATGAAATCACAATCAAGAATACACATCATGTGAATGTCTGTGGTAGGCATGACAACAATCTTAGAAGTCTTTTAAGAGGGTGTAATGTGGTATTTTCTGGTTTAGTGTCTTCCTTAAATATATGTCCATCCACACATTCCTCTGCATGGAGGCCATGATGTCTCTGTCTAAGGTAACAAAACAAAGATAGTAATCTGATTTACCCTTACCTTGATACTCTTCTGTTTGGGATTTCAGTCCAGAGTGTTCAGAAATCTCTTAGGTCAGAACAGTGCTTCCCAGACCATGGAAATTAGAAGTTATAGGTAGGACATACACTGGGAAGATGGTGAATCTGGGGGATTTCCTCAAACACACTGTGCTCAACACAGGTTGGAGTACTCTCTGTTGTGAATGTCTAAATCTTCCTAAAGTAAGATAGGGGAGGAGCTTGGGCAATTTTGCACAGAAGTAGGATGGTTGTGCCCTTCATCAAGGAGGTAATGTGACAAACTTCATGAGAATAAGGAAGTTTAAGCACTCTGGTCATAAGCAGCAGTTCTGTGACACTTTGAAAATGTGAAATTGAATGTGAAGGATTGGCTAGAATTTGGTAAACAACCTTTCTGAACTATTTGGAACCACCTTTTCTGGTGTACTGCACCCAGTTACCTATCAACACATCACTGTCATCTCCTGATCTCTCCTCAGCCAGAGGAGTGTCTGGAATGATGTGGAGGTTCCCTTTCTTGTAGTCATCCAGGAGCTGATAGAAGTAGAGAGCTGGATCCTTCTTGTAGGTACTGTAAAACAAATCCTACATGATTGGCACCTGGGCTAGCACAACCCTCCTCCAGTTGTCCTCAGAGCCATCTTTACCCTTAAATTTGTGTTGTACCGCTCTGCCAACCAGGGCTCTGGCGATGTGGGCATCCCTTACCTGAGGAAATCTTACTTTGGGAGGCAAAACCTTAAGGTTTAAAATCCTGTCATCATTGTAGAGCTCCTGTCCATAGACGCTGTCATTTCCATCATACTTCACCAAATAAAGAGAAGGGTTTGTTGGCAGTTGACCTAGAACTATGGTCTTCCATTGAGTGACAGGCTCATTACCTTCCTTCCAACCTTGAGAAATTCTGCAGCCAACAATATTCCTCAAGACGTTGGAAGAAGACATCCTCCTCTTCTTCTTCATGAGGGATGTCATGCTAAGACTCTTCAGAGGTATTATCTTCTACATGGCTGTAGCCCTGGTGTGGTAGACCACACCAACCCTGGGCAGATGTCTTGTGGGTATCATTCTGTGTTCAAATATCATACTTGCCCATTGCCTTGGATTGAAGGTATTGCCTGTTTACACCAGACACAATGTTGTTGCTACTGTCATATATATGAGTTACTGAAAGGCAATGAGTGTAGGATGGGAGAGAATGCTGGAGAAATGCTCTTCTCTAATGGAATTTTTGAGTAGGTCAAGAAGGCTATGCTAAACATGTTTGCGCTTCTAAACTTAATTTGATCCAAATAAGAAGTTCATAATCCAGCTATGGTGGCACAAGCATTTAAACTCAGCATTCAGAAGGCAGGATAAGGCAGATTTCTGATTTAGAGACCAGCCTGGTCTACAAAGTGAGTTCCAGGGCAGCCAGTGGTAGACAAAGGAACCATGTCTCCAAATCAGCAACAACATTAACAACTTAAACAAAAAAACAACAACAACAACAAAAAACAAACAAACAAACAAACAAAACAAAACAAAAACAAAAATGAAAAACAAACAAAAAACAAAACAAACAATCAAATCAGAAGTTAATAGGAGGTGTTAGTGACCCAAGTCTTAAATCCTAGTACTCAAGAGGCAGAGGGAGGCAAACCTTAGTGAGATAAAGGGTAGTCTATTCTACAGAGTGATTTTCCTAACAGCCAAAGCTACACACAAACACACTCAAATTAAAATTAATCACCCATCCAAAGAAAAAATGAACAAACAAAAATAAATAAATAAATAAATAAATAAATAAATAAATAAATAAATAAATAAATAAATAAATAAGGGAAACAAGGAAATTATCAAAGGGAAATTAACAAGTAATTCTCCACAGCTCAGAATAACATACTCAGATGAATATGTCTTCAGCCCTGAGCTAATTTGCCTCTGCTGAGGACCATCTCCTTGCATGTCTATGTCAATGTGGAAGTTGGTATGCCTTTTACAAAATGATCAAGGATTAAAGAATAAAGAAAATGAGTCAGAGTTGTCACCTACCCTCTCTTGTACCTGCAAGCTCTGAATTAGGTGGCAATATTCACAAATATCCCAGGGACACAGCACACCACTGGCCTTCTGTATTATGTCACCTGACCCAGCCTCAGGATTATTTGGTGATTATTTGCCACTGCAACTCTGGCCTCAACAAGTCCAGGCAATATCAGCCATTTAGAACTAACATTTTCTAAAATACATACGGACAAAGAAGAGCTTTGACATTTTAATGGAATTGTGAAGGAGATATTGTTAGCAAGGATAATAAATTCAGGAAATCAACTAAACTGTATCAACCATGCCCCTGGCCCCAAACATGGGAGAATTTAGAATGTACAGTTACTCAGTGTGGGAGGGAAACCTTTCAGCTTTCTATAGCTATGAGGGTCCCATTCACTTCATAAATGTACTTACCCAAAGAAAATGTCTTAGTCATCAAGATTCTGTCTTTTGATACAGACCAGGCAAAAAAAAAACTTGAGGAACAACGTTGGGGTTCAGGAGCTGGCCTGCCTTTCATACACCACTGGGAAAATAGTGGACACACCTTCTAGGGATTCTAGTGCCTCCAAGTGGAATAGATGTGCAATCTATGGCCAGTGCTCTGTGACATCACCTAGTTCAGCTTGCATGATAGAACCCAACTCATGCTGATTCCTTCCCTAATTACACCAGAGACATTAACCATCTAGGCTTTACCTTTTCATATGGCCTTCTCGAAATACAAAATATAATCCCTACTGAAATGTCCTGATGACTTGAGTCACATTCTGCCAAAGTAATTCACTCCTGTATTGTTTTTATCATTTTGGTGGTTGGGTTTCTCTTTATTCATTTGTTGATTGTTTGTTTTGTTTTTGTTTTTATTTTCCTCCTGTGAAAGCCTTCAGTTTCTGACTCACCAACATCCTTGGTGGTTATTTTCCCTGTTCCAACCTTTCCCTGGTTATCTTTAAACTGTTCTTAGTGTCAGAAATTGTGCCAGACTCTTTGAGGCAGCACATTGGATAGCACATCAAAATTCTGTTTATGAAAACCCAAAGTTAGAGCAATAAATATTTTATTCAAACAAAGCAGGAATTTTACAGGGTTAAGTACCTTGTATTGAAGCTATTTGCAACCATGAATCATGGATTCTTTGGAAAATGAGAAGGCAATCTAGCTCTTGTTCCTGCTTACAAAGTTGTGATGAAGTTAAACCCAATATCAACCAGTCATGTTTTAAAGGCCTTTAAAATTTATTAGTATTTCTGGTTACAAGTAATTTAATAGATTAAATGCAGTATAACAGGGTGAAATAGATTTGATAATTTTACTTTTGAAATATGGGTAGACAAAATATTGAATGCTGGTAAGTATGGAATTTACTTACAAATTATCAGGCACTTTAATTTTTCATGCCATATAGATCTTTAGTTCTTCCAGAAAAATTAATTTCAGGCCCTTACACGATAACCACCACACCTTGTATATGTTTTTCATAGATGTTGACACTACCCATAGTGGGCTAGACCCTTCAACATCAGCCATCCAAAAAAGATCATTCCTTACAGGTGTGGCAACTGACCAATGTGATGGAGGCAGTTCTTTATCTGCGGTTCTATATTCCCAGGTTGAGTTAACTAAAAAAAAAAAAAATAAAATGCAAGAAGGACCATTTCACATCCATATCATAAATGTTGATTGCCTTACTGTGTGCAATAAACATGCGATGGATTAGTACTAGATGTCAACCACTGGATGGATGGCTTAAAACATGAGAGAGAGAGAGAGAGAGAGAGAGAGAGAGAGAGTGACAGAGAGAGAGAGAGAAAGAAAGAATGAGAGAGAGTTTTTGATATGCCAAAGGGTGTTTGATATTTCAAGCCCAGTGCCAAATCACTTTTAATGAAAACACAAATCCTAATTCTTTCTAAACATCCCACCACCTAGAAAACTAACTCCTTTGAATATTTGATCTTCTGTGAGCCACAATTATTCAAAATAATAAAGTATGTAAAAGAAATTGAAATCAAGTAATAATTGTCCATGCCACTTCTTGGAATATTCTATATCATTACTTTTCTTTTCTTAGAGGTTAGGGTTATTTGCATAACAAGAGACTAATCAGTCATCATTGTCACATCAGCCAAAGGCATCCTAACCCTGCCACATTTCTACTTGATTAATCACATTGGCATTACTTATTTGTATGGAAACATATCTCTTCATCCTGATTTAGTTAAAACCGTGAGAATTGTCAATGTGCAATTAATTTTGTTCATAATGGGACAAAACAGAAGCCTACAGGATTGTTCCTGGGAGCTGAAGATTTCCCTTCCATTTAGTAAAATGTTATAAATATTATTTTAACACAAGCCTAAATTTGTGAAAAAGCTTTGTTTTCATATTTTAATTATTTACAGGTCGTTCTGTGCCATATAAAGAAAGGTAGAGAAGAAAAGCTGTTTTGGAATCACTGACACACACACTTAACTCAGGTCTCTTTGCATAGTAACAACATATACCCATCTGCTATATCTGGGGAGTTTGCTTCAGGAACTCTAATGATATAAAGTCCTCAGGACTCTAGGCTAAGATAACAACACTGCTTATAAGCTATGCAAGATAAGCTCTTGTATATTTTATTTATATTCATGTGTGTCTGCACACAGATCTGTACAGGTAAGTTCAAAGGTAGCGAAGGGTATAGTGTGATTTGCTCCTTCACTCCCTAATTTATCCCCTTAATACAGGGATTCTTGCTGAGCTAATATTGAGGCTGGCTTTCAGGAAGCTACAGTCATCTTCCTGTCTCTTCCCCTCCCAAAATCCTAAGCACTGGTGTTGTAAGTAAATGAACACACACATGAATTTGCCCCTGGGCCATAACCTCTGATCCTTCTTTATTTTAAATAATCTCTGGATTACTTTTGCCCTTAATGTAATGAAACTGCTATACAAGGGTTTGTTATTTAGGAGATGGAAATATAAGTCGTCTGTATATGTTCAGTACAGACATTATATATTAAGAACTACATTCATTAATTCTTTGAGAAATTCATACAATGTATTTTGATGGAATTTATTTTCCAGTTCTCTTAATAACTCCTCCCGGACCAAAACCAGATCCATTCCCACCTTAATCCTCCTTCCAACTTCATGTCTCTTTTTCTCCCTTTTGATAAAACCCATTCAAATCAATTGTGTTGCCCATAAACTCTTGGACATGGAGCTACCAGTAGTGCCTGGCCAACCTATAACCTTCAAAGGGCATACCTTTGATGAAAACTGACTCTCCATCTTTCATTAACTGTCCATACATTCTCAGATGGGGATGATTGATAGTGAGAATTTACCACTTATTGATGGAAGGCAGACTGGCCTGATTTTGTGCAGATAGAGACATACAGTTTCTCAATAACCTCTCTACCTTACAAGATTTCCACTATCTCTTCATTGAGGGATCCTAAGACTCAGCTCCTCTACTTCTTGCCTCTTTATGTGAGTATGTGTGTGTGTACAAGTGTGTCTATATTATAGATGTCTCATTTTACTTCCAAGTCAATGCATAGTGGGGTTTGCAATCAACTGCTGGCACTATTTCACACTAGGCAATATGCTGTGATGCAGATGGTGGGACTAAATACCACACTGAAACTGGAGATGGCTAGAAATCATCACAGTTGGTTGTAGTATAGGTGAAATTTACACTTTTGACCTAAACTTCTGGGTCCACCCTATGGCTTTAAAATAGAGGGATGTGGGATCAAGAACCTTAACTTTCATTGCACTTTCCTTCTTCTTGAACTCATATTTTAAAATACCTCATGGAGGTGATGATTCTGTTGGACTGGACGTTTTGCTTTTGTAACTGCTATACAGAGATATCCTTAAAGAGACAGATAGATCCTATCACTTTTTGTAACATAAAGAATTGTGTGGTGAAATGGGTTTGCAATGTCAGTCGTGGTTCTTTGATGAAGGTTTTGGCCCCAAATACAATGTTCAAAGATAGAACACTATACACAATCTGAAAAATGATTGGACCCTGAGGGCTTTAATCAATGAGTTAATTGATTGATGGGTGTGCATTGAAGGGGTGAGACACTTGTAAAGGAACTTGGATATTTGGAACATGTCTTGGAAGTTATTTATTGTCTTTGGTCACTTCCTGTGTTGATGCTTACTGGGTAATAATAAGTTGGACAACTGTTCTGCTTCATGCCCCTTTCATACTCTTGTGACTATGGACCTGTTTTCCTTGTTGCTAGGCATATCGGAACAGTGATGAAAATTATTTACATGAGTGTGTCTCACTAGTGATACTGACTTTTCTGGTCCATTGTAACCATGCCTTAATTCTTTAAGCTTTTTTCTAGAAGAATCATGCTAACATTAGACCGAAAGTTACCAAATAGTTGTACCTGGAAGATTCTGCCAGTGTATCTGTTGTCTTTGTAATAAAGAACTTTGATTCTTCCCACACTGTTTTTTCCACTGTATTCACTACTGTATTTTAATAGATTGCAATATCATATGAAGTAGCAGAAAATGAGGGGAAATGGAAGGAGATGAAAATGTGTTAGAATCATTAAATTACACACTTAAAAATAAAGAAATCAATGTATTTTTTATTATAGAAAGGATACTACAAAAAAAGCTGCTGAAAAGGTTTGGCCAACTCATGGGAGATGGTATTTGTCATACCTCCTGTGATGTAGCTGTAAATATTAGTGGGTTTATTACAGATGAATCAAACACCAATATAAGCATGAAGGGATAATACTCAGTTGCCTCAGGAGAAAGAAATCAGGTAAAATTCATTAGATTTCTTGATGAGGAGTCTTTTTGTCATAGCTTTGGTGGCATAAAATTGGACAGATTGGCAAGTCCCCCAGTAAGTGTAATACAGAGTAGAATTTCGGGGTTGTGAGGCTATAGGAAATATTCAGCTCATGTCACCTATTATTGAGTATCCTTGCTGATGGAGGTAGTCACCCTTCACTTATGCCATACATGGAAGTGTGTCTATGCAGGGGCAGAATGCAATAGATGGTGTTGAGTAATGTTTTTGTAGGTTATGGTGTAGTTAAACATTACTGTGATGGGATATTATTTTTTTTCCAATTTTGACAATCCACAGTTACCTAAGAAGAGAGAACAATTGAAGATCAGTCTCTATTCACTTACTTGTTCATTAGGTAAGTCTATGGGATATTCTCTTGGCTAATGATTGATGTGGGAGGGCCCATCACTGTGGCTAAGCTCATCAGTAGTCCTTAGTAAATGGGAGCCTTTTAGGCTGTATTTTAAAAAAATAGCTAAACGAGCCATGGGAAAAGTGGTGGTTTGAATAATAAAGTCACCTATAGACACATATATATGAATATTTAGTCACCAGGAAGTGGCAGTGAGTTTAAATTTAGAAGGAATAAGAGAAGTTGTGGCTTCATTGGAGAAAGTGGGCGTATCAACAAGGATGGGTTTGAGTTTTCAAGAAGCCAATGCAATGGCAGAATCTATCTCTTTGCCTAAGGATCAATAGTTCTCTATTGCTCCAGTGATGGGGTCCCTCTCGTGATGATTGTACAATCTTCTGAAAATGTAAGCAAGCCTCCAGTTAAATGCCGTGTTTTCTTCTTTTTCTTTTTTTTCCCATTTTTTTATTAGGTATTTAGCTCATTTACATTTCAAATGCTATACCAAAAGTCCCCCATACCCACCCACCCCTACTCCCCTAACCACCCACTCCCCCTTTTTGGCCCTGGCATTCCCCTGTACTGGGGCATATAAAGTTTGCGTGTCCAATGGGCCTCTCTTTCCAGTGATGGCTGACTAGGCCATCTTTTGATACATATGCAGCTAGAGTCAAGAGCTCCGGGGTACTGGTTAGTTCATAATGTTGTTCCACCTATAGGGTTGCAGATCCCTTTAGCTCCCTGGGTACTTTATCTAACTCCTCCATTGGGAGCTCTGTGATCCATCCATTAGCTGACTGTGAGCATCCACATCTGTGTTTGCTAGGCCCCGCATAGTCTCACAAGAGACAGCTACATCTGGGTCCTTTCGATAAAATCTTGCTAGTGTATGCAATGGTGTCAGCTTTTGGATGCTGATTATGGGGTGAATCCCTGGATATGGCAGTCTCTACATGGTCCATCCTTTCATCTCAGCTCCAAACTTTGTAACTCCTTCCATGGGAGTTTTGTTCCCACTTCTAAGGAGAGGAATAGTGTCCACACTTTAGTCTTCATTTTTCTTGAGTTTCATGTGTTTAGGAAATTGTATCTTATATCTTGGGTATCCTAGGTTTTGGGCTAATATCCACTTAAAAGTGAGTACATATTGTGTGAGTTCCTTTGTGAGTGTGTTACCTCACTCAGGATGATGCCCTCCAGGTCCATCCATTTGGCTAGGAATTTCATAAATTCATTCTTTTTAATAGCTGAGTAGTACTCCATTGTGTAGATGTACCACATTTTCTGTATCCATTCCTCTGTTGAGGGGTATCTGAGTTCTTTCCAGCTTCTGACTATTATAAATAAGGTGGCGATGAACATAGTGGAGCATGTGTCCTTCTTACCAGTTGGGGCATCTTCTGGATATATGCCCTGGAGAGGTATTGCTGGATCCTCTGGTAGTACTATGACCAATTTTCTGAGGAACCGCCAGACTGATTTCCAGAGTGGTTGTACAAGCCTCCAATCCCACCAACAATGGAGGAGTGTTCCTCTTTCTCCACATCCATGCCAGCATCTGCTGTCACCTGAATTTTTGATCTTAGCCATTCTGACTGGTGTGAGGTGGAATCTCAGGGTTGTTTTGATTTGCATTTCCCTGATGATTAAGGATGTTGAACATTTTTTCAGGTGCTTCTCTGCCATTCGGTATTCCTCAGGTGAGAAATCTTTGTTCAGTTCTGAGCCCCATTTTTTAATGGGGTTATTTGATTTTCTGAAGTCCACCTTCTTGAGTTCTTTATATATGTTGGATATTAGTCACCTATCTGATTTAGGATAGGTAAAGATCCTTTCCCAATCTGTTGGTGCTCTTTTTGTCTTATTGACGGTGCCTTTTGCCTTGCAGAAAATTTGGAGTTTCAATAGGTCCCGTTTGTCAATTTTCGATCTTACAGCACAAGCCATTGCTGTTCCGTTCAGGAATTTTTCCCCTGTGCCCATATCTTCAAGGCTTTTCCCCACTTTCTCCTCTATAAGTTTCAGTGTCTCTGGTTTTATGTGAAGTTCCTTGATCCACTTAGATTTGACCATACTACAAGGAGATATGTATGGATCGGTTCGCATTCTTCTACATGATAACAACCAGTTGTGCCAGCACCAATTGTTGAAAATGCTGTCTTTCTTCCACTGGATGGTTTTAGCTCTCTTGTCGAAGATCAAGTGACCATAGGTGTGTGGGTTCATTTCTGGATCTTCAATTCTGTTCCATTGGTGTACTTGTCTGTCTCTATACCAGTATCATGCAGTTTTTATCACAATTGCTCTGTAGTAAAGCTTTAGATCAGGCATGGTGATTCCACCAGAGGTTCTTTTATCCTTGAGATGAGTTTTTGCTATCCTAGGTTTTTTGTTATTCCAGATGAATTTGCAAATTGCTCCTTCTAATTCGTTGAAGAATTGAGTTGGAATTTTGATGGGGATTTCATTGAAACTGTAGATTGCTTTTGGCAAGATAGCCATTTTTACAATGTTGATCCTGCCAATCCATGAGCATGGGAGATCTTTCCATCTTCTGAGATCTTCTTTAATTTCTTTCTTCAGAGACTTGAAGTTTTTATCACACAGATCTTTCACTTCTTTAGTTAGAGTCACGCCGAGATATTTTTTATTATTTGTGAGTATTGAGAAGGGTGTTGTTTCCCTAATTTCTTTCTCATCCTGTTTATTATATAGTACTTGAAGAATGAGCCAGAGCAATTTGACAACAAAAGGAGATCAAGTGGATATAAATTGGAAAAGAGGAAGTAAAAATATCACTTTTTGCAGATGATATGATAGTATATATAAGTGACCCTAAAAATTCCACCAGAGAACACCAAAACCTGATAAACAGTTTCGGTGAAGTAGCTGGATATAAAATTAACTCAAACAAGTCAATGGCCTTTCTCTACACAAAGAATGCCTTGTTTTCTAGTAGTTGCCGTCACCAAATGTGTCTCTTCATAGCAATAGAACAGTGGCTAAGACAGTGGCAAGCCAATAAGCAGTGTTTGCTGTTACTGACTCAACTTTCTGTTTTGTCTTCCTCAGTGACAATCTGTATCCTTTTTATTTCCAAGTTATTTTTTATTGTAGTATTCTACATGGTGAGAAAGAAGAAAACTAGAACAATTACATCTCAGGTAGGTACATGAGTATACCTTATCTCTAAGTAAAAATAAAATGTCTACACATTATTATTTGTGGTTATAAGACAATTGACATTGGCACTGTTAGACATTTTTTCCCTAAGAATACCTTACTGTTTTTTATTGTTGTAAGGATTCACCATGTCCAAAGAGCAAATTCCATAGCAAAGGTTTTATTCAGCTTATACTTCCACATTTCTGTTTATCACCAAATAAGTTGGGACAGAAACTGAAACAACACAGGATCCTGGAATCAGAGGCTCATTCATAGGCTATGGAGTGGTGATGCTTATTGTCTTGCTCCTCTAATCTTGCTTAGCTTGCTTTCTTAAAGAACCCAGGACTACCACCACAAGGATGTCAACACCCACAATGGAGTGGGTGCTCTCCCATCAATTAAGAAAATTCCTAACAGCTGGATCTTAAGGAGGCATCTTCTCAACTGAGTCTCCTTCTCTTTGAAGACTCTAGATCTTGTCAAGTTGCTATGAAACCAATGTGGCATTCTAAATATAGTTGGCCTATGAGGATGTGTTGCTTTGTAGGAGTAGGTCTGGCCTTGCTGGAGGAAGCATATCACTCTGGGGCTTTAAAGCTCTACCAGTGTGGAAGAGACCCTCCCTGTTTGCAAAATACATAGTTTTTCCTCGAAGCATTTGGATGAAGGTGCATAATCGAAACTTCCTCTCCACCACCATGTCTGCCTAGACAGTGCCATATTTTTTGCCTTGATGATCATGGAGTGAACCTCTGAACGTGTAATGAAATGTAGAAAAGCCCTAATGAAATGAGTCTCTTATGAGTGGCCTTGGTCATGGTGTCTTTTCACAGCAACTAATCACTAACTAATAGAATCAGTTACTGCAGAAACTCACAGATATTAAAATAAATCAACAATCGAGATTATTATCAAGTGCTAAAGCATGCAAACTTATTCTAGAGAGAAAAACTGTTATGAATGAGTCCATGGCATGCCTGTCTCAAAAAAGCAAAAGAAAAAAAAAAAGTAAGAAGGACAATTTCACAGTCATATCATCAATATTGATTGCCTCACTGTGTGAAATAGACAAGAAATGGATTAACATTAGATGTCAACCACTGGATGAATGGCTTAAAACGAGAGAGAGAGAGAGAGAGAGAGAGAGAGAGAGAGAGAGAGAGAGAGAGAGAGAGAGAGAGAGAGAAAGAGAGAGAAAGAGAGAGAAAGAGAGAGAAAGAGAGAGAGAATGAGGAGAGAGAAAAAATGAGAGAGAGTGAAAGAATGAGAAAGAGAGAGAAAGAATGAGAGAGAGATAGCCTGATGGGTTTTTGATACTTCAAGCCTCAGTGGCCAATATCCTCAGAAAATTACAAGCTGATAAGGAATTAGTTGAAGAACAATACCTTTTGGGTCATTTTCAACCTTCTGTAATTCCATGGAATACCCCATTTTTTTTATCAGAAAGATGCATTTTCAATTAAAAGTACCTTCCTTGAAATTTTGATCTTATTTTTGGTACAAAGGACTCATAATCTAATTTTTTAAAAGAATCATATTTCCAAGTGGTGGTGGCAAACACCTTTAACCCCAGCACTCGAAAAGCAGAGACAGGTGAATTTCTAAGTTCGAGGCCAACCTGGTCTACAGGGTGATTTCCAGAACAACATGGCTACACAGAGAAACACTGTCTTGAAAACTCAAAGAGAGAGAGAGAGAGAGAAAGAGAGAGAAAGAGAGAGAGAGAGAGAGAGAGAGAGAGAGAGAGAGAGAGAGAGAGAGAGTTTCTATACAGAGAACAAATATGAAAGGTTTTCAAACTGACTTTCATTTTCCAAGTATGGGAAGAACCCTAGAGTTAGTAACAAAGAACACAGAACACAACACATAGCAGACAAAAGTACAAAGCACACTCAAATAGAAAGAAAGGCATCAAAATAGTGAATGTGAGTACCTTTTTAATGGAGCACAAACACTCTCCCATTCTCCATGAGAACCCAATAAAATCCCTGTTGTCTCCAAAGACTTTGAGTAGGAATTCATCCAGTATCCTTTCTCTTCTATTTCGTTAGAGCTGACTCAAACCTGCAAGGTCCAGGACAGAAAAAATAGACTCCCTCATCCAATTTGGTATGTGTGTTTCCAGGTAGTGTTACAGATCGTAACATGCTTAGACCACTAAAATAGAGCACATCTATTCTACCACAGTTACGGAAGGCAACATTGTAAAAATCAAGGGGCTGGCTAGTTTTCCTAGTTGCTGGCACTGTGGTTGGCAACCTGTAGGTTGCTAGTCCTTGTGACAAATTTCACAGGAGTTGTCTAAGACTATCTGTATGTCAGAAATGTATGTTACAATTCATATCAGTAGGACATTTCAGTTATGAAGCAGCAAAAAATATTTTTACGGTTGGGGCACCACACAGCATAAGGAAGTATATATATGAAGGAACCGCAGTATTAAAAAGGTGGAGAACCACTCTATTGAACTTTGAAAACCGAAGCATGGTGTGCCTCCCAGACTGTCTTTGACATGAGTCTGAGATATACTTCTGACTCTGATCTTCTTGTTACCTTTTGTTTCTTGTGATCATATGGGGTTAACCTAGAAAGTATATTCAAATGCACTATGTGAGATCATGTTCAGAATTCATTTTGTGAAGCAATGTGCTCTAGTATATTTAGGACAGAGCTGTCTTTGGGACCAGTCCTCTTCTGTATGACTGTGTGTCATTCATTTTCTCTTTATTTGTTTATTTTTTTTTTTTGTTTTTTCGAGCCAGGGATTCTCTGTTTAGCCCTGGTTGTCATGGAATTCAATCTGGAGATCAGGCTGGCCTTGAACTCATAAACTTGCCTGCCCCTGCCTCTGCCTACCAAGAGCAGGGATAAAAGGTATGCACCACTACACTGTCTTATTTATTATTCTGCTATTAACTTATTGTGTCTAGGTGGTTGTTTTCAATCTATTTTGTTTTATTTTATTTTATTTTATGAGGCATTTTCTTTATTTTCATTTCAAATCTTATCCCCTTCCCTGGTTTCCCCTCTGAAAACCCACTATGCCATCCCTCCTCTCAGTAATCAACAAAATACCCACTCCTACTTCCTAGTCCTGACATTCCCTTACAATGGGGTATAGAGCCTTCTCTTGAACAGGAGCTTCACCTCTCACTGGTGTCCAAATAGGCCATTCTCTGCTACATATGAAGCTGCAGCCATGGGCCCCACCCTATGTACTCTTTGGTTGGTCTTTTTTTAATTGTATATTTTCTTTATATACATTTCAAATGATGTCCGTTTTCAGTTTCCCACCCTTCCAGAAACCCTCTATCCCATCCCCTCCCCACTGTTTCATGAGGGTCTTCCTCCATCTGCATACCCATTCCCACATCGCATTGTGGTGGCTAGCAAGGTTACCTCTCTGTCTCCTCATCATTCTACAGCATATTGGTGATCCTGTGGATGATGGGGAAAAGAACACTGGATTCTGACCATTGCAGAGTACCATCCAGTACATCAATCTCAAGCCACACGTGGGTACATCTTCCTCAAAAGTATCTTGTCCTGTTCATAGCAGCTAGTTGGCTATTTGTGTACCTGGGCCAAGATTGAGGTGTCTGCTACCTGCACAAGCACTTCCCAATATACTTTGGGGATCATCTGTGCCAGGAAGTCAGGGTTGAACTCCACAAGGTTTTTGAGGATTTAAGTGGCCTGCAGGCTCAGACAGAACACTTGCATGCCCACACCCCGCACATGTGAGTTTAGCAGGTTGTAGATTAGCAGTTTCACACTGTCACATTGGAGTTCTTGACAGGACTTATTTTTTTCATCATTAATTTAGTTATCTATTTACAATTTAAATGATAACTTCCTTCACAGTTTCCGATCAACAAATCCCCATTCCAATCCCCCTCTCCTCCCTTCTCTTTTGAAAAAGATTAGTTTGTGTTATTCTTCCACATCACACTCCATCACTGAGTGAAATCAGGGCAGGAACCCATGTAGGATTATAGGCAGGGTACATGGAGCAAGGCTGCTTATTGGCTTGTTTCTCAACACAGTTTTCTCAGCTTTTCTACTTACAAAATTTAAAAATGCCTTTTAACTTTTATTTTAATAACATATATGTATATATAAAAATGTTTTGTTTGCGTGAATGTCTGTGGGCCTTTTTTGTCCAGGGTTCACAGAGTCCATAAGAGGGAGCTTGGTCCCTTGATATTGGAGCTTCATGAGGCTGTGAGCTGCCACCTGAGTTCTGTGATTCAAATCCTGACCTTCTAAGAGAGCAGCCAGTTCTCTTAAACACTGACTCATTTTTCAAACACTACCCTCAGGTTGCTTTCTTATATATTTTATCACCATCTTTGCAGAGATAGCACCACTCACTGAGTACTGGATCCTCTCCCATCAACTGTTAATCAGCTGTCTCATGTGAGACTATGCCAGGGCCTAGCAAACACAGACGTGGATACTCACAGTCAGCTATTATATGGATCACAGGGCTCCCAATGGAGGACTAGAGAAAGTATACAAGAAGCTAAAGGAATCTGCAACCCTACAGATGGAACCACATTATTAACTTATCAGTACCACGGAGCTCTGGACTCTAGCTACATTTGTATCAAAAGGTGACCTAGTCAGCCATCACTGAAAGAGAGGCCCATTGGACAACCAAACTTTATATGCCCCAGTACAGGGCAACGCCAGAGCCAAAAAATAAATGGGAATTGGTGGGTAGGGAACTGGGGAGGAGGGTATGGGGAACTTTTGGTGTAGCATTGGAAATGTAATTGAGGAAAATACGTAATAAAAATATTTTTTTAAAAAAGAAGGATTGAAGTATCAAAAAAAAAACAAAAACAAAAAAAAAACAAAAAAACAAAAAAAGGGAAAATATCCAACAGTCAAATCAGACCCAGAACGACACAAATGGAATGTTTTCACCTATGTGTGGAGTTAGCTTGTAAGGTTTATATATGTTTGTTTTTCATTTAGGGTAACAGAGATGAGCTATCTAGTAAGGAACCATAAAGAAGGATGAGCTCTTCCAAGGAAGGGGAAGTAGAATATAGTGGTATAAAGGAATGAAGAAGACACTAAAATAGGAGGGTTAAATGTGGAGGGAAATATCAGGCCAAGCATCTGAGACTAGAAAGGTCATAAAACACTAAGTGAAAATCTGCCATCATAAATTTTATTAAGTAACCACAGCAGTAAAATGACTTCTCATGAATCCTAATGGCTCCACCCATATGTTAGTATATATGCCTCAGCCTTCATCAGAGGTGAGTTTCCTACAAAACTGGTAATAATCACAGAAAGACACAACTGGACAATGCACAGAGAGTGAGAGACTCAGAGAATTAAAGATTAAAGAGGATGCCTTTATCGAGCTCTCTCCTTCAAGAATCAGGAATCTATGCAAAGAAAAGTCAGAAAAATAATCCTGACCAGAGGTAGAGATAATGGATAGTATCAATGAATTGTATCATGGGTATTCCATGGTTTTTTTTTTTTTTTTTTTTTTTTTTGCCTAATATACACTTAAGAATGAGTGCATGTTATGTGTGTTCTTGTTTTTGGGTGATGTTCTATAGGTATCTGTTAAATTCATTTGGCCCATAATTTCTGTTAGTTTCACTGTGTCTCTGAGTTCGATGGTAGGAGGATAAACAGGGAGATGGATACTTTCAGGTCACATAAGATGGAAAATTTAAAGAAAAATTTCTAAGAAAACAAATAAACATGGCTATAGCCTCATCTAATGTAGACAGATCCAATTTGAGGTTCCCTCTTCCCAGGTGACTTTAGCTTCATGTTAAGAAGGCAAACACTTACTAGCACACACAGGTTAACATAAAAGCATTTACAGCCATGTATAAAAACATCACACAAATGAACTAAGATATTATGTGGACGTTCCATGTCATAAATTTCAGAAAGACATAATTTTTTTACAGTTTATCTCAGCTTTAAAGTGTAAATCCTCAAAGGAGGGCCATGGTCCAGTGCTGTTCTCAATAGACAGCTCCTGATTTTCTAGACTCACCTCTTATATTAATCTGTGAAGTCACCTCACAATCTCACATTTCTTCTGCACAGCATTAGAGATGCCAATTAAAACTAGACTTTGGAAGTATATTAATAAGTTGGCCTTATCTTCATATTCCCTGCCCTTAATCATGGGAAACTCGCCCAGACTAGATGTCTCAGCCATTCTCACTGACAGTTTTCCTGATAAATAGGTGTTTGAGAGAAAGAAATTATTTTGAGACCCAACCAGTTTAGTTTATCAGGATATTTGAAATGAAGCTGGCATCATTTGGCACAAAAAATAAAGAGAGTCTCCTGTTTTGTGGAGAACTGAGAGAGAATTAGGGACTGGGGCCAGGAGGGTAAGTGACTATCCTTAAGGAGAGTCAGTCCAGACCTGGAGGCTGGGTCTGACAGCATGCAGAGGAGTGCAGTTCAATTCCCAGCAGCTTCCTGGAAGGAGCACTGTTTCTCTTCAAAATGTGACAGGGATGGCACCCACAAGGGGGCAGAATGCAGTGGTGTTCTAGACATCTTTTGAGCCATCATGGTACTGATTACCACTCTTTCACTTGCTATTACAGATGAGCAAACTCAATAGGGTGACAAGTAAGATCTGCTCACCAGAATCTCTAATTGCAAAACCCTTTCAGGGAATGCCAGCTTCCCTCCATGCTTGGAATAAAAAGAAAGGATTGGGCTCACAGGACTAAGCATCCTCTGACTAGCTTTTAGAGAAGAGGCTGCACTGAAGTCCAAAATTGAGACTTTGGTGTTTACTGAGAGTTTAAAAGTTAAGAACCTGTAACATTTGCTCTGTGGTACTGAAAAAATATTGTTATGAAAAGTGTAGGAGAAAATAAAGATGAACATGTAGCTTAAGGAGCACCATTACCCTGATAGAACATCAGGCACCTGACATTCATTTAATACACTGAAATACCCTCCAAATCCCAAAAAAACCCTCCTCAAGTGTACATTACAAGTTTCTGCTCCGGCTCATAAGATACAAGTCTTCAAGAAAACACAATATGGCACTAGTCAGAAAAAAAAAGTCATTTATTGATCAACTTGCCTTATTGACAAAAAATATCAGCAATGGGTTGACATTGCTTAGCACCTACATAAATTTGGAGTAAATAGAAATAAAATTTCAGTAACAGATCAGGAGTACGATAAAAACATTATAATGTTACAGTAATATGGAGAGAAATAACTAGTGTTAAAGAATTCAAAACCCTGTCTAAGCTAGAGATGTGACTCGATGGTAGTGTTTGATTTACATACATGCTAAACCCACCACCAGAAAGGAAAAACAAAACAGACACCAAAAAAAAGATACTCACAATTCAGTTTATCTGTTTGTTGTGAGTAAATCCACAGCAAATATGAATGGTTAACAACATAGGAAGGTATTAATCACAGGAAGTCACACACACTCACCCTCATGCACACACACACACACACACACACACACACACACACACACACACACACACACACACACACACACACACAAGGAAAAAGAACACAGAAGAAAAAAGAACAGTCCAGTCAGGAAGCTATTGAAGAGAGTCCTTTAAAACTTATGATAAAGAAGATAAAGTGTATTTCTTCACAATTGGTGGTTTCTGGTGGACAGTAATTAAGGATTCATTTTTATAGTTGGTGTTTGATATTTTCTAGGATCTTCTTTTTATAACCCCTAACGCTAGATAGAACAGAAATAAGGGTATATTAGAGAGAGGAATTAGAAAATCTCTGAATTTAATTTTTTTCCTTGTTCTTCTCCTTTAATTATGGCTACTAACAAACCACAACCAACTTGTGTAACCAACCACCAACCACCAGACTAAAAGTACAAGTTTTGACAATAAATCTTGTGCAAAGTTAATGCAGCAGGAGTTCTTCACTAATGGATGTTGTGAGTATGTAAATATAGTATTCCACCAAAGACTTACTAACTCTGATTTCTATACTTCTTGCAGTCAGCTGTTTACTATTTTAATATTAGTCATACCTGTTCTATGCAGTGCCATGTGTGTTGATGAAAATAATTTTCATCTCGGGAACACAAATGAAATGCAAATATTGTGTGTAAATCTCTGTTAGTGTTACTTCATGAACATGATTTATCCATGGAGTTACAGTACTAATGCTCTGTGCATTCAGTATACTGTGTCTGTGATGATAAAGAGTCTCACCGTCGATAACACACACACACAGGACACACTCAGATCCTTCTGCAGCATAGCTTTAATCCATCTCAAGAGAAAGATGATTAGCTTTTGGGCGAGGAGGCTTAGAACACAGGAAACTCGGTCCTTAAATAGACCACAAGAAGTGTTAGAGACATATTTCACCCTAAGGGCTGCTCACTATCAGCCCATATGACGCCACAGAACAGGAAGGGCACAAAGAATGGAAAAATACCCCAGCACATACACAGACTATTTCTTTACCAGTTAGAACAACGGATGTCAGCGCCATCTTGTAATGGAGATTGAAAGGGCAGCTCCTCACAGTATACATTCAGTGTACATAGCTAGATATTCCTATTTAGTATTTTATGATATACTATACATAACATACAGTGTATACTTAGAAGATGAATCCAGTACAGGATTTTTAAAAAGTTGTGTGAGAGCTTTGTGATTATATATATATATATATATCTTAATAGACTTGGCTGAGTTTCTGGAGCCATTTATGTGTTCTTTTCCAATGAATCATAATTTCCTTTTATTCTGTGACTGGGAGAGACAGACTTATTATAAGAAAGAAAACCATTAGCCTGGGATCTCTCCTATTATAAGTATTCCTTGGGTCTGGGTGGCCAATTAGACAGAAACCATGTCTTGGTATACTGGTTGTAATCTGAGAAATTTGTTGCAACCAATCACTCCATCTCTCAGGACACTTGAGTTAATGTAACTTCCTAAAAGGTCTAAAAATTAGAAAGACACACACTAGGTACATGCACACCACACATTCTGACTCTGTCTCTGATTCTGAATCTCCCTTTGACTGTCCCTGTGACTCTGCCTGCCCTTCCTTTTCTCCTTCTTCATTCTCTATCTCAGCCTGTTTCTCAACCTCTGCATCTGTGTCTGCCTGTGTTTCTTCCTTTTCCTCTTCTTTTGCTTGTGCATCTGCCTATTCATTAGTGCTGAGATATCATGCAGAATAATGTAGTTTTAGAACTGATCTACTGTGGAATTTGTTTTACCTCAACACTAGGTGCCTGTCTACCTACTACTAAAACCATTTAATTGAATTTGAACTTCAATATAATCAGAGATGTATCCAAATTCATAGGGCAACAATTGCTATGTAACTGTCTGATGCTCATCGGTCACTGCACTGTTTTGAACAAAGAGTTTTTTAGTCAGAAGTTTAAGCACAGGCAGATAACATTATTGCAAGCATACAGTCCTGTCTTGATTTCAATGAGGTAAAAATTGGGACTCAAATCTACCAAATGATGTAATGGATTCTTTCTGTTTTCAACTTTCAGGTTTTAAACTGTGTTATCTAGGGAAGTCTGGACAACACCTTAATCAGAGCTGGTAAGTGGAGACAGGAACTGAAGCAAAGACTATGGAAGAACTCTGGCTTACTCTCCTCCAGGTCATTGGGATGTGGGGTCCTAGGTGGTGTAAAACAGAAAAGAAAGAAAAAATAAGTATCAAATATATCAAAATTTTTGACCTACATCCACATTTTGAGGTCCTCTCCTAATAGTATGTGTGATCATTTGGAAATCAAGTTTTATATGGCAATTGGTAAACTGTAGAATTTTCATTATTTCTATTTTATGAATGTTTTACCTGAAGGGGTGTGTCTGCTGCCTGTGCACTAAACTGGACCGTGTAGAGATCAGAAGTTAGATAGTATTAGATCCCCTGAAACAGCACTTACCTGTGGCTGTGACAAACAAGATGGGCCCTGGTAATTGAATCCTGGAACCTGTGCACAGGGGCCAATGATCTTATACTCTAAGCCATGTACCACCTCCCCATTTTCTCATGAGCGAAAAATGGTGTAGGAATACAATCTTTCTCAAAAGGTCCAAATTCATCTAAGAGTAAATTAATTCTTATAAGGCTCTCTTAAAAAATCACCACCACTACAGCAAGAAAAAAATAGATAAAGAGAGAGAAATCTGAATAGGATGTTTGTGATCTGTGGTGAATTCTGACCAAGAGTAAGCTAATACACTATATAAAGCTGTACTGAGAAGCATTAAGAAGGCAGGTATCTCACTCTGAACAGGGCTAAGGTTGTTTCGACTGTATTGGCTTTATTCTTCTGGAGATTCTTGTCAGGAATTGCGAGCATTTACAAGACCACAACAGGAAACCTTCCATATGTCTCCTTTGGTGTCTGGGCATAGGATATGTGAGAAGCATCAAGACTGATTAAAGGTCATGTTCCCTAGATGTGAAACTGTTTTCAGGAATACGATGATATACAAAAGGTCAGCTCCAGAATACATAGCATCAGGTCTTTCTTGGCCAATTAAAATTGGAGCCAAAATCTCAAGAGACAATGTATGTATTGGACAGACTTGCTGCTATCACACAGGTCGTGGCTTCAATTTCCAGCAATTACATTGTGACTGTTTCTCTGTCTCTCTATCTGTCTCTCTGTCTCTCTGTCTCTCTGCCTCTCTCTCTTTCCTTCTAACTTTCCCACTCTCTGTATTGCTATCTCTCTGTATCTCAGTCTCAGTCTGTGTTTCTCTCTTCCCTCTCACTCCCTGCCCCCCCTTTCTTTCTCATCCTCCCTGTAATTCCAGCAGCATATGCTGCTGTATCCTCTTCTGTCCTCTGATGTATTACATATATGAAGTGTCCATGCAAACTGTAATGTTAGCAAACAACCATATCTGCCTTCGCAGATTGAAAAAATAAATAAATAAATAATGTCTAGATTAGGAGTCTCAATCATCTGTGAAAGATAGGAGAGAGTGATCACTGTGTGTCACCTCATTTAGAAACAGATTACCCAAGGAATAGAGCCTACTCCCCACACCCATGGAATGAACACCACATGCAAGAGGAGGGATTTTGGAAGAGGAACTCATTCCTGGTCTTTCCAAGAGGAGTGTTTTGGTGGGTGAGCACATCAACAGAACAGAGTTCTCACAGCATGTAATTGCCCCCTCCCACCAGAAACCAAAGTCACCTTGGTGGGACCAGGAGCAGTTCACCTGCCTCTTCAGGTTGCTTTTGTTTAACTGCCTTTGGAGACAACAGTTGGAGCTGCTGCTACCTGCTGGAAAGTTGGCTTCTAATGGGACAATTCATTGGTCTGTAGAATTCAAACAATTTTGGACCCTATGAAAGTAATGGATTGTCCAAATGCTCCCGGACTGAGAATCTTAGGGAAGCTCTAGGTTTTTTCTTAATCTGCAATGTCATTTAGACATTAGAGCAAGCAGAGATGATTTGCTCCTCCTCTTAGGCAATCAGAATCTGAAAGACAACCGTTGTGAGCCTTGAGAGGGTTTGCTGGAGGAGAAGGGATATTGACAGTGCTCTACCCAACCTGCAAGGCACACAGCTAGACCTTGTTCCCTCTGATGCATAGAAGTGTCTGATGGTATTAGATGGGATTCTTGATGAGGACAGAATCTGAGGAAAGGTTCCTGTAGAGAAATGAAGTGCAGTTATACAACCTAGAAAGTATATACCATTGATCATTGTGAGCCTGAAACAGAAAGCACCCAAGCATTGGACCTAATGTATGATTGGTGAGACAGATTGAAGAGATTTTGTTTGTTTTGAATTCTCTGTATAGGTATGGATACATTGTCTCATGGGAAGGGGGAGTGTGGATTCCCTGTGGTTACTAAAATAGAAGAAGTTGTAAACAGCCAATGGAAATGTGGCAAGTCCAAGTGTATGCTGTGCATGAGCTGCCAGTGTTCAGAAATGCTGAGCCATCACTTCAGATTCAATAAGATATTTAAAGAAGAAAACCAGAAGAAAAAACTTAAGGGGACTGTTTAGAATTTTAATGAGACATTTTTAATTATTTTTACTGATTTATATAACATATGCCAAATGGTGTGTCCAGTCTTTTAAACATGGCTTGATTGTTCCTTTCAAAGTATCTTGATTATTACTCCCAGAGACAGGATTTACAATCTGTACATTCAAATTCTTATTTGTACTTTCCAATTCCTCCCTGTTTCTTTTTTTTTTTTCTTCTCTGGAACTGGATATTTCTGTATAGTCCTAGATTTCTGTGCTTTCCTGTGCAGATCAGCAGAGAATTCATCTCTACCTGGTTTTGATTCCCATATCCTGAGATTAAAGTCCTTTCTAAGCAGATCTCAACACCTTTTTTTAAAACTTTCTGTCTCACAGTTCTTGAAGAATAGATGGGGGAGCAGAGAAAATTTCACCCCAAAAAATTGGCAATTAGTGGCTGCAGGTGTGAGGGCCAGTTTTCTTCATAGATTTGGCTCCTCAGAGGCTGCCCATGTTCCAGAGGATGTGTTTCCCTAACCCCACATATGTAGTCAGCACTAAATTCACTCAGTGGTCTTTATTAAAATGTGCATGGAATTAAAGCTAAAAGTGATACAGGAGAAATGGAGAGCAATTCAAGGAGGAGAAGATGGGGATGTATTTACTCAAACTCATTATGATTATGTACAAAGTTCTTCAGCAAAACATTTAAAACTAAGTAAGTAAGTAAATAAGTAAATAAGTAAGTAATAAGCAAGCAAGCAAGTAAGTAAAAAATAAATATATGAGTAAATAAACAAATATATTTTATGCAATATCACGTGCAATAGGCATGAAAGTGTTTGTGTGTGTGTGTGTGTGTGTGTGTGTGTGTGTGTGTGTGTCTTTGTGTGTGTGTGCATACATGCATACAGGAGTGTTTGCAGGTATGTAGCAGTTTGATGATTAGAATATCCTTGGCCCATGGGAAGTGGCACTATTAGCAGATGTAGCCTTGATCATTGTGTAGGCTGGCTTTTATCTAGTGCTCAAACTCTGCCCAGTGATGAAGAGAGATGCTTTTCCTTGCTGCTTTGGCCACAAGCTTCCTCCTGTATGCTTTCAGATTAAGATATAGAAAACTTCTTTCCTTCTACATCACCCCTTCTACCTGGATGTTGCCATGCTTCCCACCATGATAATAATGTACTGACCTGACCCTCTAAAACTGTAAGACAACCTCTATTAAATTTTCCTTTATAAGAGTTGCCTGAGTCATGGTGTCTCTTCACAGCAATGAAACCCTATCAAACATAGGCAGAATCTTAGCCTGATTTTTAATGTTTTCAAGATGATTACAGCCAACATGCAAGCACAAAGTAAAGATGATGAAGGAGTCTTATTTTCACATTGTTTCTTTATGTTTGAATGAAAGCTGGGGATTGGAAGAATTGGAGAGTGATGGAAAGGAGAAAGTAAGAATGCAAAGACCTGTTGGGCTCCTGCCACTTGCTTTTGCATTCAATATTTCAAATTTTAAAACAACAACCAACAACAATAACAAACAATGACAGGATGCCCATATAACAGACTCAGAGAGAAGAAACCAAAGGACATTACCTACTTGTACCTCACTTTCCAGCTAATGTCTGGTGTATTGAGCCGATGGATTTTGCTGTCAAACCCTGATGATTAATTCCTAGATTGGGTCCACTAACACAATGATGAATGAAACTGTGGCCAATACGGACAGACTATTGTTTTTTTATCCTGTACAATCAAACCAGTAGGAAAATAACAAGCACAACTCACATATATGTATATTTGTTTTTTCACACTTACAATTGGAATTGTTACTATATATCCCGGTTCTTTGCATTTTATCTCCATTAGTGTGTTGTTTTCACTCTTTACTTGCTGCATAGAAAACTGCTTCGTTTACACTATGTTTCATTTAGGGTGCACAATGGAAGCTAAAGACTAACTCCATCCATTACAAAGCAGGGCTCTCTGTCCTTTTTCCTGAATTGAAATGAAACTATTTTCAAAAAGTATTTTACACATGCCTGGTTCAGTTTCATTAAGATTGGGTGTGAAATTTTCCCACAGTCTCAGGTGTCTCAAACTTGTGGAACAGTCTAGCAAGTTTGTGGAACATTTGGGACTGTTCCCTAGCAGAAATAGGTTACTTTGGCATAATTGAGGGCGCTGGCTATTTCTGACCTAACTCTTGGCTGCTTATTCCACAAAAGTGTAAGAAGGCCCCATGCTGGCCCTCAATGAAACAGATCAACATTTTGTTTCCTGCCATGCTGTCCCAGTCATGACAGTTTGTCCCCGGTGAGTGTGTGCTCTAAATATCTCTTCTTGGACATTGATTGTATCAGGAGTTTTGACGCCTTGATATAAAAATAATTATTGTAATTGTAATCTCTGCTTGTGTGTTTTGTGACACATAGAAGGCTGTCAATTTTGCCTACATGAATTTTTAATGTGTGTTTTTTTCTTTCATATTTAAAATTGTTCTCAATTTTCATAAGAGTTTCAGCACAACCTTCACATTTAGGGACACAATCTTCCAAATGCCTACTCCTCTGGATCTCAGTAAATGGGAATATTCCATAGCTTCATGGCCTGAGTGAGAATTGTCAATTGTTTCTATTTCCATTTTTAGATTATGGATGGTTTTGTTCTGCTCCTTCACCTGTTTGATTGTGTTTTCCTGAATCTATTTAACAGATTTTTGTGTATCCTCTTTAAGGACTTCTACATGTTTATCTGTGTTCTCCTGCATTTCGTTAAGAGAGTTACTAATGTCCTTCTTAAAGTCCTTCATCATCACTATGAGAAGTGACTTTAGATCCATGTCTTACTTTTAGGGTGTGTTGGGGTATCCATTTGATATGGTGCAAGTGTTGGGTGCTGATTATTCCAAATAACTTTGGTTTCTCTTGCTTATTAACTTATCCTTGCCTCTCACCATCTGGATATCTCAAGTGCTACATGCCCTGGCTACATCAGACTGTCCTTCCTGTGATATTGGTTGTGTCATAACTCTTCAAAGTCTAGCTGTCTCTGTGATCCTGTTATTACGGTATACTGTGATTATGAGATGCTGGGTGTGTCTGACATCCTGGGAGTCAAGCTGCCCTTGGAACCTTGAGATCCTGGTGTGACTAAGCTCCTAGGATCCTGGGATCCTCTGACCCTGGCCATATTAGATCTTCAGGTAGTGGAGCTTCCTCTGGGTGTTATGGGGCTGGCTGCTGAGTTTGCATCCAAGGACTGCTCAGGGCCCTGTCCCTGACAGAATGGATGCAATCCATACCACTGGTCTGGTGGAGTTCCTGCATGCCTGTGTCTTTCTGGTACCCTCTACTCCAGGTGTTGGGGAATGATGTTGTGTCTTCCTCTTGTCTGATCATCGGATCCTATGAATCTTAGATGATTGACAGTGGAGTTGCCTCCGGGTGTTATAAGGCTAGCTACAGAGTTTGCATGCAAGGTCTACTCAAGGTTTTGGCTCCAGAAATAAAATATTTTTTAAATGATGTTTCTTGTAAACTTACCTGTCTCCAAAAGTACCTGAAATATTTTTACAGGGATTGATTTAATCTCATAAATTGATTAAGGAAAAATGACATCTTGATGATTTTGATATATCCTAACAGGAAAAAAATAATGGACATCTCCCACTAAGTAAAAAATATTTCGGAAGCCAGGTGGTGGTGGCACACACCTTTTATCTCAGTTTTTGGAAGGTAGAGGTAGGCAAATCTCAGTTTGAGGACATTCTAGTCTACAAAGTAAGTTTCAGAATTGCCATATATATTAATAATAATAATAAAATAAATGAAAAACAGTATTGAAAAGGAATGATAATTTTAAATTATGTACATATGTGCCACATGTCCCTGTGTACATATGTGAATACACTTAAGTTTTTTTTTCAATTAGATGTTTTCTTCATTTAGATTTCAAATGCTATCCCAAAATTCCCCTGTATGTTCCCCCAACCCTTCCCCTTACCCACTCACTCTCATGTCGTAGGCCTGGCATTCCCCTGTTCGAGAGCATCAATAATAATGGGAACAGAGAGAAGCGGCTGAGCCTGGAAACCAGAGAGGGGGCTAATCATGGCACTCAGTTTGCAGTTTAGTTTGTTTCAAGAAACAAATATACTTTCTATCAATGAGGTTTGTAAATGAACAGGAAATATTTTCATCTCTCAGACTGGAAGGTGTTTATTTTATAGTGTTTATAGATATTTTGGGACTATTTTATTATAAGCAATTAAAGCCAGGTAAGTTTTTACATACCTGTAATGGTACTAGCATGGAATGCTGAACCTCAACACTCTAGACCTTCCTGGAGAATACAAAACATACTAACTGCCTATCTCAAAAATCAAATGAAATGAAATAAAATTAAACCAATGTACCTTTGGTATTTGTATATCATCCCTTTGGAAACTAATAAGATAATGAATCAAAAAATAAACTTCAATTATTTTATTAGTCATAAACATAATTAGAAATGATAAGAAGGTTAAAAAATCAATACAGATAGGGGAAGGGAGAGACCTGGGTGGGAAATGGGACAAGAAGGAGAATAGAGGAATTTTATCAGGTACTGTGGTTGTGGGAAACAGGACTGAATTGATGAAGACCAGCGAAAAGAATGGAAACAGGCAACTTTGTGAAGGAGGAAATGAGAAAACGCTCTAGAGTATACCAGAGACCTGGGATGTGAGAGACTCTCAGGAATTAAAAAAAAAAAAAAACATTAGATGAAATGCCCTCCAGTGGGGAGAGTGGAATTGTAGAGTTCTCCTCCCAGCAATCCTCTCCTGTATGTGTGTTGGAGGCCTCATATCAGCAGGTGCATTCTGTCTCTTTGTTGGGCCACAATTTCAGACATCTTGGGGGAACACTTCAATTGAGACAGGTATCCTACCACAGGGATGCCCTCTTCTTTAATATCTTTGACCTCATTAATTCAACAACAGGGGTCAGATGCTTCAATCCATTGATTGGGTGAAAATATCTGCATCTGAATCATAAAGCTGCTATTTGGGTCACTAGGAATATTTCTTAAACTTGTTGCAGTGGGTATAATAGCTAATAAATAAAAAAAATCTCTAAAAATATATATTGTATATTGTAACAGAAATAAAATGTTGGTTCTAAGGCCCCTGTTTGCATTCAGTTCAAGATACAGGCATTAATCTGTGTTTCTCTGTGTTTCTTATAATGATTGTGGGTAACTGAAATAAGCAAAGCTAAACCAAACCAAACCAAAAGAAACAACCGTGTCTATACATTGTCTTTTCTTCTACTGATTCACAAGTTGTTAAAGTCCATGCTCTTGGATGTAACTACAGTTTGGAATTGTCCTCCCCCTACTCTGACTCAGAATAACAGTTTGCATGAGCTCAGATACCTTACTTTGTAATCTGAGTGCATGTGTGATTTAGATATTAGTTGATTGCTAAGAGAAAGCACAAACTGTGTAGGAAAGTGAATGAATGTTGCAGATGACATGACAATATCATCCCCTTTGTAGGAGAGAATATAAGAGAATCTTTATTCATACTAAGTGTTAGAGGAATATATATATTGAGAGAGAGAGAGAGAGAAAGAGAGAGAGAGATATTACATCACATAGAATAGAATATTGTAGAGCACTGATATCAATTTTAGTACTTATATTATATATTGCTTTTGCAGAAGACCTGCTTGCAGTACACAGCCTCTGTATGTTTCTGAATTCAGATACTTGTAATATTAATGCTAGGATGACTGTACTTATGAAGAAATAATGAGCAGGTGAAACAGTGAGATGCAGATGTATGCAAACAACCAATGGACAGAATCTGCAGAACCATTGGTTTAATTTGAGAAAGACTGAAGGAGGCTGACAGGACCAGTTGTCTCAAATACTATGGACCTAGAATTCTCCCAAATGCTAGACAACCAAACAGGCAGCATATATGAACTATCAGAAGGTCTCTAAAACATACACAGAAAAAAATCTGCTTGATCTCTATTCAATCAGAAATGATGTACCAAATTCTCAACAAACTAGAGACATCAAGGTGTTTAGAGATCCGGTAGGATGGGGACTTGCCCTTGGAGACAGGGGATGGGCAGTAGATATGGGATGTGGAACAGTAGGAAGGTGGACAATGAATGAACTAATTAATAAAAAATAATAGTGCCACATAATCAGGTCCCCTATACTCTAATTCTGCAATCGGAATCCAAGAAAACTCACATGTTCCCATAATAACATACTCAAAATAATTAAATATATATAACTGAAATGGCATTATTTTCAACGTTATTTTACAAAGAAATTCACTGGAACAAAGATTTTCTTTGGTTGAACTCATTTACATGCATTTGCTCTCCTAGTGTACCGAAAATATAGGTTATTCTCCATATAAATGGCAAAAAATATACTAACATAGCTTTTATCTGGATACACTCCAATTTTATCTTTCATTAGAATGTAATCTGGATTCATTTGGACATAAATTAAATTTATATTTAAAATTCATTTAGTTGGTGTAAGGTGGAGGTAAGATAAAATATCAGGGTCATGTTGGTTTTCATTTCTCTACTGATATGATCATTGATTTCAATAAACAATACCCTGCTGGGCGCTGAGAAGATGGCTCAGTGGAGGTCATGTATTCTCAGCACCTCTGTAAAATTCCAGGCATGTCTATTCATATCTGCAACACTGTGGGGTGGAGACAGGTAGATATCCCAATAGTGTATTGGACAGTCAAACTAGTCAAAATGGTGAGAGGGTTTCACTCTAAGAGAGCAAGTGTTGAAGATATTCTACTCATTACTGAACATATGTGTATGTGTGACATCAGACATGGGAACAGACACTGCACTCATATACAGACACTAATCACCCTACCATACCACCCATAAAACCTTGAGTTCCGCAGATCTATAACCCACATGTCTCTAAGTATGAAATACAAAGTTTTATATTCTCATTGTCTTGTTAATTCTGTTTTCTGTCAAATGCTAGAAGCTAAACCAATGTATTCTCAGACTCTGGATGGTACGTCATAACTTTTGGTCTTTCTGGAATAGCAACCAACTATCAGCAGAGACACTTTTCAATTTACCCTGGCTTACAGGTTCAGAAATTCAGCCCATTATCATCAAGGTAGGAATATGGCAGGATCCTGGCAGGCACGTGCATTTGGAGCTGAGAGTTCTACATCTTCATCTGAAGGGTGCTAGGAAATGATTAGCTTTCAGGCAGCTAGGCAGAGGGCATTAAAGTCCATGTTCACAAAGATAAATTTCTTTCAACAAGGCCAAACTTACTTCAACAAGGTTATTAGCTCCCAGTAGTGCCACTCCCTAGGCCAAGAATAGTCAAAATATCAAATGTGTTTTTGAATGTTTGTGTTTGTGTTAGTTTGGGTTTTTTTGCCATGAAGAGTCTCCAGGATCACATTAACTCTTTAACACTTTGTAACTTGTTTTCAGAGGTTTACTCCATTATTATCATGACTGGAAATATGGAAGCATTCTGACAGACACAATGCTAGAGAAGGAGCTGAGAGTTTTACATCTTGATACACAGGTAGAAGATGGAGACTGTGTGTCACACTGGGGACAGCTTAAGCATAACGGACCTCAAGGTCCACAAGCACAGTATTACATTTCCTCCAACAAGGCCACATCTACTCCAACAGGGTCACACATACTTCAACAAGGCCACAACTCCTAACAGTGCCACTCCTACTGGCACTATTTGTTCAGGATCTTTAAAAGTATTCTTAAAACTTTTCAATGGACAAAAGGTAACTTTAATGAAATAAATACAGAACGATTGAAAAAATTAACTGGAATATGGATGTCTTGGTTACTGTTCTAATGATGTGAGACATCATGACCACACCAAATTATAAGATGAAATATTTAATTGTGGTCTTACAGTTTCAGAAGGCGACTCCAGGACATCATGGTAAACACCATGGCAACACGCAGGCACACATGTGTAGAGCAGTAGCTGAGAGCTCACAAGCAATACTACAGACAACAAACAGAGACAGAGAAAGACAGAGAATGAAAGAGAGAGAGAGAGACAGAGATAGAGACAGAGACAGAGACAAAGAGACAGAGACAGAGAGAATGAGGAGAGAGTAAGAATGAGAGAGAGAGAGCCTGATGGATTTTTGATATTTCAAAGAATAGTGACAAATCTCCTTTAATAAAAATACAAATCCTAATTCTTTCTTAACATCTCACCACCTGGAAAACTAACACCTTTGAATATTTGAGCTTCTGTGGGCCACAATTTTTCAAACAACTAAAGTATGTAAAGGAAAATGAAATCTAGTAATAAGTGTCCATGTCACTTTGTAGTATATCTTATATCATTACTTGTCTTTTCTCAGAGGTAAGGGTTATTTGAATAACAAGAGACTAATCAGTCATCACTATCACATAAGCCAAACGCATCCTAACCCTGCCAGATTTCTACTTGAATAATCACATTGACATTACTTATTTGTACGGAAACATAGCCCTTCTCCCTGATTTAGTTAAAAGTGTGGGACCTGTTGATGTGCAATTAATTTTGTTCACAATGGGACAAAACAGAAGCCTACAGCATTGACTGTATTGTTCCTGAGAGCTGAAGATTTCACTTCCATTTAATACAATGTTATAAATATGATTTTAACACAAGCCTAAAATCTCAAAAAAGCTTTGTTTTCATATTTTCATTATTTACAGATCATTCTATGCTATATAAAGGAACATAGAGGAGGAAAGCTGTTTGGAGTCACTGACACACACACTTAACTGAGGTTTCCTTTGCACAGTAAGAAGATATACCCATCATCTATATCTTGGGAGTTTGCTCCAGGAACTATAATGATATAAAGTCCTCAGGTTTCTAGTCTAAAACAACATTGCTTTTGAATATAAGCTATGCAAAATAACCTCTTGCATATTTTAATTATATTTATGTGAGTCTGCATAGAGAACTGTACAGGTAAGTTCAGAGGCTAGGGAAGGGTATAGTGTGATCTACTCTTTTCCTACATAACTTATCCCCTTGTGACTGGGTTTCTTGCTGAGCTGGCTTTCAGGAAGCCACAGTCATCTTCCTATCTCTGCCCCTCCCAAAATCATAAGCACTGGTGTTGTAGGTGAATGTTTGAACACACACATGGCATTGTCTCTGGGCCATATCCCCTGATCCTTCTTTATTTTAAATAATCTCTGGATTACTTTTGCACTTAATGTAATGTAAGTGCTACAAAATGAGTTGCTATTTAGGAGATTGAAATATAAGTGGTCTGTATATGTTCAGTAAAGACATTGTATATTAAGAACTACATTAATTAATTCCTTGAGAACTTCATACAATTTTTTTGATGGAATTCACTTTCCAATTCTCTTGATAACTCCTCCCAGTCTAAAACCAACCCATTCCCACCTTAATCCTCCTCCCAAGTTCAAGTCTACTTTTCTCCCCTTTGATACAACCCAATTCAAATCAATTGTGTTGCCCCTAAACTCTTGGACATGCGGAAACCAGTAGAGCATGGCAAACCTATCACATACAAAAGCCTTACCTTTGATGAAAACTGATTCTCCATCCTTCATCAATAGTCCATATATTCGCAGATGGGGATGATGGATAGTGATACCATACCACTTAGGGATGCAAGGCAGACTGGCCTGATTTTGTGCAGATAGAGACATACAGTGTCTCAGTGACCTCTCTGCCTTACAAGATTTCTACCATCTCTTCCGTGAGAGTTCCTAAGACAAAGCTCCTCTACTTCTTGCCTCTTTCTGTGAGTATATGTGTATGTACAAATATGTCTATATTATACATGTCTCATTTTACATGCAAGTCAACACATAGTGTTGTTTGCAATCAACTGCTGGCACTATTTCACACTAGGCAATATGCCTTGAGGCAGACATGGTGGACTCCGTAACAGACAGAACGTAGAGATGGCAAGAAATCATCCCAATTAGTTGTAGTATAGGTGCAATTTACACTTTTGACCTACATTTCTGTGTTCACCCTATGGTTTTAAGATGCAGAGATGGGGGACAAAGACCCTTAAATTGCATTGCAATTTCGCTCTTCTTGAACTCACATTTATAAAAGCTCCTGGAGGTGCTGATGCTGTTTACCTGGACATTTTCCTTTTGGAACTGCTTGATAGAGATACCCTTAAAGAGACAGATAGATCCTATCACTTTGTGTAGCATAAAGAATGCTGTGGTGAAATGGGTTTGAAATGTCTGTCCTGGGTCTTTGATGAAGGTTTTGGTCCGAAGTACAATGTTCATAGGTAGAACTATATACTCAATCTGAAAAGTGATTGGACCCTGAGGCCTTTAATCTATGCGTTGATTAATGGGTGTGAATGGAAGGGGTGAGAAACTTGTAAAGGAACATGGTCATTGGGAACATGTCTTGGAAGGTGTTTATTGTATTTGGTTGCTTCCTGTGTTGATGTTTACTGTCTGCCAATAATTTGGACAATTGTGCTCATTCATGCCCCTTTCATACTCTTGTGACCATGGACCTGTTTTCCTTGTTGCTAGGCATCTTGTAAAAGTGATGAAAATGATTGACATGAATATGACTCATTAGTGATACTGAACTCTCTGGTCCAGAGGAACCATGGCTTAATTCTTTAAGTTTTTTTTTTCTAGAAATTTCATGCTAACAGTAGACCCAAAGTTACCAAAAAGTTGTATCTGGAATATTCAGACAGTGTATCTGTTGTTTTAGAATTAAAGAACTTTGCAGCTTCCCACACTGATCCTCCCTCTGCCTTCAGTACTGTATTTTAATAGATTGCAATATCATATGAAGAAGCAGAAAATGAGGGGAAAATGGAATGGAGGTGAAAATGTGTTAGAATCATTAAATTATACACTTAAAGAAATCAATTGATTTTTTAGTATACAAAGGAAACTTCAAAAAAGCACTGAAAAGGCTTGGCCAACTGTGCAGCTGCTCATGGGAGTTGGTATTTGTCATATCTCCTGTGATGTATCTATTAATAGTAGTGGTTTTATTACAGATGAATAAGACACCAATATATGCATGAAGGGATAACACTGAGTTGCCCCAGGAGAAAGAAATCAGGTAAAATTCATTGGATCTATTGATGAGGAGATTTTTTTTTCTCATAGCTGAGTTGGCAGAAAATTGGACAGATTGGGTTGTACCCCAGTAAGTGTAACACACAGTAGAATGTGGGGGGTTGTGTGGCTATAGGACATATTCACATCATTTCACCTATTATTGAGTATCAATGCTGATGAAAGAAGTTATCCTTCACTTATGCCATGCATGGAAGTGGGTCTATGAAGGGGCAGAGAGGAGGAAATGCTGTTCAGTAATGTTTGGGTAGGTTGTGGAGTCAGTAAAATATTCCTGTGATGGGACTTTATTTTTTCCCAATCTTGACAATCAACGGATACCTGATCAGAGAGAGCAATTGAAGATCTGTCTCTATTCACTTGGTTATTAGGTAAGTCTATAGGATATTTTCTTGGGTAATGATTGATGTGGGAGGGCCCACCACTGTGGCTAAGCTCAACAGTAGTCATTTTAATTGGGAGCCTTTTAGACTGTACTAAAATAATAAAAGCTGATCAAGCCATAGAAAATTGGTAGTTTGAATAAGAAAGTTCTCTATAGACACATATATATGAATACTTAGTCACTGGGAAGTGGCAGTGAGTTTAAAGATTAGAAGGAATAAGAGAAGGTGTGGCTTTATTGGAGGAAGTGGGTGTGTCAACAAGGATGGGTTTGAGTTTTCAAGAAGCCAAAGCAATGGCAGAATCTCTCTCTTTGCTTAAGGATCAATAGTTCTCTATTGCTCCAGTGTTGGGATCCCTCCCTTGGTGAATGACCAAACTTCTGAATATGTAAGCAAGCCTCTAGTTAAATGTTTTGTTTTCTAATAGTTGCCTTATCCATGGTATCTCTTCACATCAATAAAAGAGTGACTAAGACAGTGGCAAGCCAATAAGCAGTTTTTTGCTGTTACTGATACAACTTCCTGTTTTGTCTTCCTCGGTGATAGACTATAACCCTTCTATTTCCAAGTAATTTTTGATTGTAGTATTCTACATAGTGAGAAAGAAGCAAACTAGAACATTTACATCTCAGGTAGGTACACGAGTATATCTTACCTTTAAATAAAATAAAATGTCTACACATTATTATTTGTGGTTTTAAGATAAGTGGCATTGGCACTGTTAGACATTTTTCTGATGAATGTCTTACTATGTTTATTGTTGTAAGGATCCACCATGTCCAAAGAGCAAATTCCATAGCAAAGGTTTTATTCAGCTTATACGTCCACATTGTTGTTAATTATCAAAGAAGTTGGGACAGAAACTGAAACAACAAAGGATCCTGGAGCCAGGAGCTTATTCAGAGGCTATGGTGTGGTGATGCTTATTGTCTTGCTCCTCTAGTCTTGCTTAGCTTGCTTTCTTAAAGAACCCAGGACTACTAATACAAGGATGTCAACACCCACAATGGAGTGGGTGCTCTCCCACCAATTATGAAATTTCCTAACAGCTGGATCTTGTGGAGGCATCTTCTCAACTGAGGCTCCTCCTCTTTGAAGAAGCTAGATCTTGTCAATTGCTATGAAACCAGTGTGGCATTCTAAATGTATTATGTCTATGAGGAGGTGTGGCCTTGTAGGAATAGGTCGGGCCTTGCTGGAGTAAGCATATCATTTTGGGGCTTTAAAGCTCTACCAGTGTGGAAGAGACCCTCCCTGCATACAGAATACATAGTTTTTCCTGGAAGCATTTGAATGAAGATGCATAATTATAAACTTCCTCTCCACCAACATGTCTGCCTACACAGTGCCATATTTTCTGCCTTGATGATCGTGGAGTAAATCTCTGAACGTGTAATGAAATGTAGAAAAGACCTAATGAAATGTTGTCTCTTATGAGTGGCCTTTGACATGGTGTCTTTTCACAGCAACTAATCCCTAAGAGAATCAGTTACTGCAGAAACTCTCCCAGATATTAAAATTAATCAACAATAGAGATTATTATCAAATGCTGAAGCATACAAACTTATTCTAGAGAGGAAAATTGTAATGACTGAGTCCATGGCATTCCTGCCTCAAAAAAGAAAAAAAAAAAAAAAAAAAAACCTCTCAGAGTATAGATGGAACCCAGGCAGACCTCCATGAAGTACACGGGCTCCTCAGGAAGTGACCCACAAAGTGGGCAAACTCATAACATTTGAAACCCATGTCAACTGGCGTAGAAAAGAGGTAAGCATATATGCATTGGTTACACCTTCAGTGTTTTCTGAGAAAGAGGTCACATATAAGTAAAAGACTAGAATTTCCAGGCTATAGACAGGCTGAAGTTATACATAGGTATGTAGGGGGTCATGTGTTTAGAGGAGAGCTAGGTGGAACAGGCCACTGTGGGGCTTTTTATGGTTATCTGGGGATCTCATTGGAGACCTGCAAAAGATCACAGGATTCATCACAGGGAAAGAGTGCTCTCGGAAGGAACTCAGGATCCATTCCAACCCAAAATTATCTCACAGCATATTCATTTTCTGTTTTACTTTACTTTTGGAACTGATTACACAAAATCAAGGTTTCTGTGATGATTTAGGGAGTCTCATATATATAAACATTCACTAGTCTAGATTGCCTGTGTAAAAATGGACACACACACACACACTCACAAACACACACACACACACACACACACACACACACACACACACACAAACACACCCATCTGTAATGACAGGCTGGCTATTTGTTAAGAAAACAAAGAAGCCAATGTGGATATGGCCCAAGTTTGACTATTTCCTTAAAATTTCTCTTCTTTCTGTGTCTCCAGCTTAACTTTTTGAGAACTCCAACTTAGAATTCATTTGTCTCTCAGTGTCCTCTACTCTTTGTGTGTCCCTTATTACTTTTAATGGTCACCATCAATTAGAACTTTCTTATCTTCAATCTGGTCTGTTTTATGCATGTGAATTTTGGATTTCTTAAAAAAGATATTTTTGTGGGATTAGAGAGATGAATCAATGGTAGCAAGCACTTTTGCACCACAAGAAAAATGGATTTGGTTTCTTGATTTCATATCCAATGGCAAATAATCACCTTTAATGGCAGCTCCAGAGGACCTGACAACGCATGTCTCTGTGTTCACCTGTACTCAAAAGCACATGCCATATCCCCACCCACATAAGTAAAGATAATAAATCTTAAAATGTGAGACAGGTTTCTTTAAGTGTCATTATTCAAAGAAAACCTGATTTTCTCTGATTTCTGAGTCTATTTCAATCAGTTTTCTGGGTTTCACCTTGTGCAACAAGGCCACATTTCTTTTAAATGTCCCACTTTCCCAAAATTTTTGTTTCTCCTTCAGTCTTCACATCAGAGGTTCTACCTATGTCCTGTCCTTCTCCCCTACTTCCTAAACATCCATCTTTTTCTGCCATCCCTGCTCCTCCAAGTTCCATCTCCATTTCCTTATTCTTCATGCAGACCAGAGAAGCTGTTCATTTTAGCATGTATGATTTTAGGTGTATGTACTGTTCACCGCCTGAAATGAAACTTTCATCTTCATTTGATGTTCCTTCCACTGTAGGCCATCTCTTCCAGCAAATTGTTCACTCACAGCATGTCATGTCACACATTTACATTTTTAGAACAAAATACATTTTATTGGCAAAGATACTGGGATTGTCAAAGACCCTTATGTAGCCAACACAGGAAAAAAAAAACAAAAAACTTTTTTTTTCTTCCAGTCCTATATGTTTACATTTCTGTACTTTATGATTTTTCAACTTCAAGAATCTTTGGCACCATAGTATAGACATAGATATGGATGTCACAATGAAACTTGATAAAGTACACGGAAGGATTGTCTAGAACTTGGTAAACAACCTTTCCGAACTTTTAGAACCATCTTTTCTGGTGTACTGCACCCAGTTACCTATCAACACATCACTGTCACCTCCTGATCTCTCCTCAGCCGGAGGAGTGTCTGGAATCATGTGGAGGATACCTTCCTTGTAGTCATCCAGGAGCTGATAAGCATAGAGAGCTGGATCCTTCTTGTAGGTAATGTAAAACAAATCCTTCATGATTGGCACCTGGGCTAGCACCACCCCCCTCCAGTTGAACTCAGAGCCATCTTTCCCCTCAAATTTTTGTTGTACCGCTCTGCCAACCAGGGCTCTGGCAAGGTGGGCATCCCTCACCTGAGGAAATACTACTATGGGAGGCAAAACCTTAAGGTTTAAAATCCTGTCATCACTGTAGAGCTCCTGTCCATAGATGCTGTCAATTCCATCATACTTCACCAAGTAAAGAGAAGGGTTTGTTGGCAGTTGACCTAGAACTATGGCCTTCCTATGGGTGACAGGCTCATTACCTTCCTTCCAACAATGAGAAATTCTGCAGCCGATAATATTCCTCAGGGTGTTGGAAGAAGACTTCCTCCTCCTCTTCTTCATGAGGGAGGACATGCTAAGCCTCTTCAAAGGTATTTTCTTCTACATGGCTGTAGCCTTGCTGTGGTATACCATACCAAACCCAGGCAGATGTCTTGTGGCTATCATTCTGTGTTCAAATATACTTGCCCATTGCCTTGGATTGAAGATATTGCCTGTTTAAACCAGACACAATGCTGTTGCTACTGTCATATATATGAGTTACTAAAAGGCAATGGGTGTAGGGTTGGAGAGAATGCTGGACCAAGGCTCTTCTCTAATGGAAATTTTGAGCAGGTCAAGAAGGCTATGCTAAACATGTTTGGGCTTCTAAACTTAATTTGATCAAAATAAGTAGATCATAATCTAGCTATGGTGGCACACTCATTTAATCCCAGCTTTTAGAAGGCAGGGTCAGGCAGATTTCTGACTTAGAGACCAGCCTGGTCTACAAAGTGAGTTCCAGGGCAGCCAGTGGTAGACAAAGGAAAAATGTCTGCAAATCAGCTACAACATTAACAACTAAAACAAAAAACCAACAAAAACAAAACAAAACAAACAAAAAACAAAAAAGAAAAACAA